>NC_136265.1:147282032-147317032 GCF_964187855.1 Myxine glutinosa
TTTTTGGATGGGGGAAGATAAGAGATGGTGGTGAACAGCTGTATAAAGACCTGGAGGGAGGAGAGGGATTGAAGAGAGTGTGGAAGTTTGTTCCAGATGTGAGAGAAAAGAGGAATGAAAGAGTGAAGGTGAGCAGAGAGTTTTGATTTTGGCAGTTTCACCAGAAGAGGGTTGCAGGCAGATCTTGTGCATCCTGCAGGAATATTTGGAGGGCAGAGCCCAGAGAGAGCTGGGGGAGCAACGCCGGAGAGGAGTCGGTAGAAGACAAAAAGACCACCAACCTGCCTGCGGTGAGAGAGAGAAAGGCCCTCAGAATCA
Organism: Myxine glutinosa; assembly: GCF_964187855.1. Taxonomy (NCBI): domain Eukaryota; kingdom Metazoa; phylum Chordata; class Myxini; order Myxiniformes; family Myxinidae; genus Myxine; species Myxine glutinosa. Next base: position 147,282,351 of record NC_136265.1, read on the forward strand.
GCTTAATTGCGGGAGATTCCAATGATTCTGAATGCTTTGGGTTCAACCGCGTGAAGCCGAGCTAGATGTGAGGCAGGAGCACCGGCCCAGAGGGGAGAACAGTATTCCATTGAGCTGTGGACGAAAGCTTTATAAGTGGTGAGGAGCTCAGAAGTGCCCAGAAAGGACTTCGCACGACGGAGGATGGCCAGTCGATGACTGGCTTTGCAGGCCAGCTTGGAAATGTGGTTTTCGCAGGAAAATGGGCCTTATGTGGATGTTATACAGATCCAAAGGAATCAAGTGTGAAGATACCATGGGATTACTCTGCCTTTTATTTCACCATCCCCATCCCCCAAATATGGTGTGGCTCCATGATGCAATACCCCCTATGAGCGGATCGGCACATGACCAAACGAGCTATCATGCTCTCCCATGTATCCTGAATACTCGGCTTCCTAAACAGTTGAAAAAAAAAACACACGGAAGGGGGAGGGGGCGGCAGGGGGGGGGGGCTTCTCCCACCTTAAATCCTGATCACAATGTCCATTAATTTGGTAATTGATACAAACTTACGGTTCGAGACCACAAATGTCTATGAATATAATTGATACGAACAAACCTCTGTTGTTGTCTCTCTGTGAGTACCACTGTTTCAGAGACTGTAAAGGTAGGTGTGACGCCGGCCTACCATTACGGTCTCGAAACAACAGAGGCAACAACAAAGGCTGCAGGTTTGCGAGAACAACTGGGTCAGGAGGTTTGTAGGAGTGAAGAGGGTGGAAAGAAGGAGGATGGACGAACTGAAGGAGAAGATTGTTGTGCAGATGAGCTTGATGGAGAGATTGGTGAAATGGGCTGGACACTTGGTGTGGATGGACGAAGAGAGAATGGCAAAGAGAGCAGATATGTTGAGGGAGCAAAGTAGGAGGAAAAGAGGTAGACGGCGGTTGAGATGGGAAGATTGTGTGAGGCGGGATATCAGTACGGTGGTGGGGGGGGGGCGGGGTAGGTGAGAGGGGTAGAGAGAGTTGGCAGAGGAGAAAAGGGAGTGGAGTAGTATCGTGGTCAAGGAAAGGTAGAAGTTTGGTGCCATTGGACTTTGCCCCTTATGAAAGGAAGAGACGAAGAAGAAGACAAAACGATGTAATTTCATTTCCAGGAGAGAACTTTGATTTCCTTGTGTACCAATTGATATTCGTTTTGTATTATAATAATAATAATAATAATAATAATAATTGTATTTATGTAGTGCCTTTTGCCTATGGATACGGCTGGGAATTTATTTCAAATGAATCTAGGCACAAAATTGCAATGGTAAATTTTTGTACAGATGTGAAGGCTCATGAAAGAGCTGAATGACAGAGGGCTAAGGGTCAACACACTGACCGTGGGGGTGAAGAGGAAGCTGGAGGCCAAGAACCATGAGGATACAACACAGTGCGAGAGGGGTGGCAGGGTGTAAGCAGGTGTAGAAAAACCTCAAAGGTAGAAACAGCAGAGATTACAAGGTGCAGGCTGGCAGCAGTCATGATGGACTGAAAGCAATAAATGGCATGAGAAAACAAGCTCAGGTAAACGGGATTACAAGCAATGGTGATTCTTTTCTTCACATAACAGCCAAAGATGAATGCGTCGCACCATCAAATATGACTTTTCCATGGCTCCACAGACTCTGTCATTACATGAGCAGCAAAGACTGAAAAAAAGTTTTGAAGAATGCACCAAACTCAGTATGGAAAGTAGAAGTCAAGCTACCTACATTGAAATGTACACAGCGTTGTAACTGTCGACTTTATTATCCTCGTGTCATGCTTAATTCCTTCTGTAAGACACGTTGGCTGAAAGCCCTCAAAATGTTCTGCCGTAAGCTTTACTCCATATAAGGTCACAGTACTTTCTCCTGAGAGAGAATAAAATACCGCCTGTGTCCTGGGAAGTTTTGTTGAATTAACAGCTTGGACACACGTACACACAAGAACGTCCGGTAAAGGTCAAGGACAGAGGGTAAAGAAGTGGATTAGATTGTGCAGCTTCATCAAGAAGTGCGAGTGTGTGTATGTGTGTGTAAGTTGCTGTTGTTGGTTGCTATCTCCAAATGTGGGTGGGTTTCAGGAGGTGGGGGATTGGTCCTCCTAGGAGGCCTCAAAGTATCCACTTCCGTTAGCCTGTGTGTGAGCGCACATGCATGCGTACGCGTTTCCACACATATGAAAATGGGAGACACTTCTTTTTGGATGGGGGATGTAACTGGGGCAGCTTCATGGGTTTGCACTTAAGCAAGGACGAGAGATTTTTCAAAGGGTTGCTTCGAAACCATTGCGAAACAGATGCATAGGGCTTGCAGATGCCCCCAAGAGGTAAAGTGAAATATACACAGCCCCAGTTACAACTTGTGATGAAGAGGATTCCAAAGTTCAGGTTCCCATTTAGAATCCGATTGAATGAAGATCAGTACCAGATGTAGAATTAACCAAAAGAAGTGCTCTCAAATACCAAATGGAATCCATCATTGCTTCAGATATCAAATCCTTCCTCTTCTCCCATGGCTTGATCTCTGATCATCAATTTGGTTTCAGACCAGGTCACTCTACTCTGGACATGCTGCTTCTACTGTCTCAACAATAGATGGAGGACGTCATTGCCAAACAGGAAATCAGAGCTGTCTTCCTTGACAGATCACGTGCCTTCGATATGGTCTGGCACCCCGCTCTGCTCACCAAACTCTCCTCCTATGATATCCATGGAAATCTCGATGCATGGCTTGTGGACTTCCTCTCTGTGGCCCTGAATGGATTTCTCTCATGACTTCCTGATGATAGGGACTTCCTGTTCAGGCTGGAGTTCCCCAAGGCAGTGTTCTGGGCCCTGTGCTTTTTCTGGTCTTCATCAATGATCTCTCCGACTCTCTTGAAAATCCTCTCTGTCTCTTTGCTGATGACGCCACTCTCTGCCGCTCCTTTCCTCATCCCTCAGATCGGCAGTCTGCAGCCTCCTAACTCTCTGCAGACCTGGACAAAATCACAGACTGGGCAAACAAGTGGAACATGTCTTTCATCTATCTATAATTCCAGTAATCTCTGTGTGTATGCGACCGCTGTTTCTCGACAACTACCGGTCCGATATACTTGAAACTTGCCAGGTATATTGCTGGGGACCCGAGGATGTGCCTTTTCAAGGTTTGAAATTAATCGGACAAGTAGTTACCGAGCTATGTCCAAAAAACGATTCGACCAATCAGAGAGCAGCGAGCTACCGAGCTATGGCGATTTAGCCGTTCACCGTTCGCTTTGGCTTTGCGAATGGACCAAACCATTTCATGTAAATAGAGGGGGGGGGGTTCTACCGTACTCGCAAGCCGTTCGCTTTGGCTTTGCGAATGGACCAAACCATTTCATGTAAATAGAGGGGGGGGATATAATTTTAGATATATATATAGTACGGGCATGCCCTAGTTCCTGACAAATCTCACACTCTTACGATGTCTCTCCGAAAAGACCGACTGGACAACCATCCCATCCACTTTCTGAATAATCCTCTCCAAGAAGTTCTGTCACTCAAGCTTTTGGGTCTCACTATCTGCAATGATTTTTCCTGGGAAAACCACATTTCTGGCCTCCAAAGCCAGTCGCCGACTGGGCATTCTCCGTCGCACAAAGTCCTTCCTTGACACACCTGAGCTCCTCACCACTTACAAGGCTTTCATCCGCAGCTCAATGGAATACTGCTCTCCCCTCTGGGCTGGTGCTGCTGCCTCACACCTAGCTCGGCTTCACGCTGTTGAAACCAAAGCTTTCAGAATCATTGGAATCTCCCGCAATAAAGCTGATTGTGAGGGCCTTTCACTCACTCACCACAAGCAGGTTGGTGGTCTTTCTGTCTTCTACCGACTCCTCTACGGCCTTTCTCCCCCAGCTCTCTTTGTGCTCTGTCCTCCAAATATACCTACAGGTCGCACAAGATCTGCCAGCAACCCTCTTCTGGTGAAACTGCCAAAATCAAGACTCTCTGCTCACCTTCACTCTTTCATTCCTCTTTACTCCCGCCTCGAGAACAAACTCCCCCACTCCCTTCAATCCCACTCCTCCCTCCAGGTCTATAAAACAGCTGTCCACCACCATCTCTTATCTTCCCCCATCCAAAACCTTGATCTTTTCTACCCCCGTTAATTCACCCCAGATCCACGTTTTTGAAATGCCAACTTCTTTCCTGGAAGTCCTAGCCCTAGCAGTGTCCATGTGTTTTATATCTCAACCCCCACTCTGTCCCCCCAAGCCCTCTCCCTCCCACAGATCTCCCGATGCCCCTGTTCTCTGCTGTTGCACTTGTGTGCTTCCCTCTCTCTCCCCATCTTGTTTCCCACTCCCTTTATTATATGTTTTGTTTGTCCGTTTTTTTTGTGATTAATGTTAGCTCTTACACAAGCCTCGATCTTGTATACAAAAAAAAAAAAAAAAAAAAAATGCACTGACCATGGAGGATTACTTTTGTACGTTAAACTATTTAAGTCCATTGGTGATTACTTGAGTGCCAACTTGCATACCGTGGTGGCTTGTTAGTCTGGACACTGGACTGGTATCCGAGAGGTTGTGGATACAAATACATCTGAAGGTAGCAGTGTCAAGGATTTGAATGCTAATCTTCAGGAAGGCGAGTCAGGTTCAGGAGAACTGCCAAGCCACTGTTGGATTGTTGATAAAAACCCAGCTGGCTCATTAACGACTTTTAGGTCGAGACAATCTGCTTGCACCACCTGGTCTGGTCTATATGTTGTAGTAGTTCACTCTTTGTGGTTGATTCTTATTCCCCTGCCTTGTTACAGAAGGTCATTCTGAATGACTATATAGGCCTGAACCTTCTCCTGTACTCACAAGCTAAGAAGACTCAATTTGTCCCCGGACGTCATAGGTCCTCATCGAAAAGGGGAAAAAATTGTTGATTTAAAACTATAATGTAGAGGGAATAACATTTTTGAAAAAAACTCGATAATAGAGAGAAACTTTAGTTCCTTATAATGTATAATGTGGAAGAAGAGAATTGAAGTTGAAACCACAATTGAAAGTTATACATGAAGGAAATATCAACGGGAAAAATTCCTCCTTTGCCACCTGGTTATGGAATTACACAGAAAAGTGCCTAAGGGATGTGAGACTCTTTAATGAAGATAGTTGTGGTTAAAAATAAACAAGAAAACATTTGTCCAGAGCCGACTGTGCCAACAATCCAACATTCACTACGATCAGTCGATTTGTTCGGGGGTTTCAAGACAGTATCTCGAATGAAAAAGTGAACCCTAATGGTCACTAATGACCCAAGCACGATGATATACCTTCACACTAATGGGAACGTCACACCACTTGGAGTTAGAAAAAGGCAAAAAAAAATCCAGCGCATACTCACGTGCATAAAATCGACTGGTCTTCACGATCTACAATGACAAAATGGGTGGGAGACGACAAAATTAATGAGGAAGTGGAGGGAAATGGTGAAAGTAAACCCATTTATACAGATCCTTGTGCTTGTCACGTGACCTGTGTAATGAAATGTAACTGAGACTTTTTCATCTCGACAAAATCCGAATTGTACGAGTTAGGCCTTTGAGGCTTCAGTTCCGACAAAGCTGCAAAAGCACCCGCAATGAGATTTGCCACCTTGGTATATTTGGACTTTTTGGTCTTCAACTAATGTGTGAACCTTTTTATGTCATCTCCTCTCGATTCTCGAAGAGATGAACTCATAAAATGAATCGTGATGTCCGTCCGTTAACTTTTTGCTATTTTTGCTACCCCTCCCTTATCACCCGGCTGATTGTTCTGAAACTTTACAGATGAACACAAAACAGTAGCCCACACAATCACTCGGGCTTGGATTTTTCCATTTCGGATCAAGGGGGGATCCCAGGGTAGTCCCCCAAATCATCAGAGGTCTGAACTACAACCTCAAGAGATGACCATCAGTCCACTCAGTGCTATTTTTTTTATACAGTACACCGAGCCTCAAATATGCGATCAAATAATATCATATCAGATATTCCAAAAATGTGCAATGAAAGGCTGATCGTTCTCCATGCCAAAGACACCATAGATTAGTACATTACATGAAACATTGTTTTTGCATATTTCCTTATATGGTAAACATTGCATCCAGAGCTATACATTTGTTGGGAATGAGACCTTTTTTTAATCTGATGGACATGCTAAGCCATCATGCAAAAGGAAACCGAATGTCAATACAGGCAGTCCCCGGGTTACGAACGCCCGACTTACGAACGCCCGTACTTACGAACCGACCTCCGTAAAGCCTATGATTTAAATATATATATATTTTTTTTATTTATTATTATTTATTTTTTTGTATACAGAATCGAGGCTCGTGAAAGAGCTAACACACAGAGAAAAAAATCAAACAGACACACAAAGTATATAATAAGGGGAGCGGTAGACAAGAGAAATATGAGAAAAGCTCTGTTCAAGCCACCCTTGATGTTTACTTTAAGAAAATTGACCAGCACCAGGTCCATCCTCTCCAGCACCAGGTCCATCCTCTCCAACACCAGGCCCATCATCTCGGAGAGATATATCAAGGTATGATCGTTTCAAGGTTTGCAAGACATCAATTGGAAAGAGAGTAAGTGTTAACCTTTATTCATTATCTTTTCTTTTCTATCTAAACAGTTTAAGAAATGTTTCTTTCATGTTTTTTATACCTACAGATGTTTTAGGTAAAATATATACTATATACTAAGACAAACATTTGACTAATTGACGCTAGATGTGAACCGTGCGTAACTGTTCCGACTTACATACAAATTCGACTTACAGACAGACTTAAAAACGGAACTCGTTCATAACCCGGGGACTGCCTGTAGTGGTGTGGAGGTCCTGGAAAGACATGGCCTGATACCCACTCTATATGGGGGAACAAGTTCCGAGAATCCGAGTTATTCAACCATTTGAAAAATAATCTGCAGTCGTGTTATTGATTTGGTAGTTTTCCCCCCAACTACTCATTTCTCATTTAAGGGGTGGCTTGAAATTGTCATGGATTCATTTCCGTCAATGCTTTTCTTCATACTCTTTTTGTTTTCTTTTCTTTTTTGCATACAAGATCGAGGCTCGTGAAAGAGCTAACATTAATCACACAAAAAGTCAAACCGACTTTCATATGGAAGGTGGTTACGGCAGGGAATGGATCTAAATGTGTATAAAGCAACATTGTATCAAAGTGGTCAACCACCATTCAACTCAAGCCTGGAAAATATGATCATGCAACCACATAAAACTTTGATGTTATGCAGACTTGATCACATATGGTCAAATGTCGCATTTCATATCTGAGTCGTATCATGTGAGAATAGCATGTGCAGGATGGAATATCGTGTTCCAAGGAAAAGGTATTAACTGCAAGCTTTATTGCTGTTTCATAACTGCATAACTTTATAGGATTGGCTCATGTGTATGGGATTGCAGCGAGGCCAGAAAACCAAGACAGCGTGGGAATGCCAGAACATTTGGAAAAAAGGTCATTGGGTTCAACGCTTACTTTTCTGTTTTGATGGTGGGATCAGCAGATGTTTTGCATCATAACCCTTGGGAGAACCAACGAGGAAGTAAAGGAGACCGCTGTCATTAAAAGTCCAAATTTTTCTCAGCTAGGTATTGCCTTACCCAAATGCTTCGAGTCTGGTTGTACATTGTGAAGACTGTGAAAATAAACTATGAGGACACACTGGTTTTAAGTAAGGATATGGCTTAGTGGTGAGGACCCTGTGGAGACATCCTAGAGGTTTTGGGTTAAAATATGGCTGAAGGTTACACAATTGAGGATTTTGATTCAAAGCTGTAGAGCCTGAGCTTGTTAATTGTTGAGATGCTGTGAATGGATTGTGGGTTTAAAAAAAACCCCATTGGCTCACTAATTATTTCAGGGAGCAGTGGGTAACACACCTGCCCACACCTTGTCCGGTTGAAATGTGACACCAACCTAGACTTTGTGGATGGTGCTCAAACGCCCTCTGGGCAACATTGTGGGGGGTATGAAAATGCTTCTGATGAAAAGGAAACAGCAGTACTGCCCACATGCTCCTGACTGCTGCAGATATATATGGATATACAAAAAATGAAAATAAAAAACATGAAAAAAACATACATACATACATACATATATATATATATATATATATATATATATATATATATATATATATATATATATATATATATATATATATATATATATATATATATATATATACATATATATACACACACCGGTTGAACCCCCTAACTTGACTGGGAAGCAAGGCACAAATTGAGTCTCACCTCAGCCATTGCTGCACAACCTGTTAGCAACAAGTGCAGCCTGCCACATTGAAACATTGTCTCTGCCCTGCTCCTTGACAATTAGGAGGTTTGCAGTCAGGAACATTAAATTTAACTAAGGAAGCACACTAACCCTATGACATGACACTGACGTCATGCACCATGTATAATTTATATGCATGACGTCAGTGTCATGTCATAGGGTTAGTGTGCTTCCTCAGTCAAATATATATATAGTATATATATATATATATATATATACAGTAGGACCCCGCTATTCGCAGAATCTGCATATTCGCGGTTGAGAAAATGAGACATGTTTCTCTATTCACGGAAAAATGTCCTGCAAATTTGCGGGTTTTTTCCTTTTCAAGGCTGTGTTCCGCGAAATCGCAGTTTGCTTTCCCCCTATTCGCGGCCATGTTCCACGAATTCGCGGTTTTTCAAGGGCGCAAAAAAAATATTCACGAGCCGCCAGCTTGACACATTTATAAAACCCATATTTGGCAGCCATGCAAAAAGCAGCTGGACATACGCAAAGAAACATCTATGAGCCGCGAGCATGACCTGCTGTGTGATATGCGTTTTCATGGTTTTTGCTGCCGCAAATTTTAGCTGGATTATAATCGAGAGCTTTGCGGGATATCCCACCAGATGTGTAAACAACTCAACTCCACGAATTATAGAATGCAAACGTTTCATTAAATCGATTGCAGTTTGCAATTTACGGTAAGGCATCATCAGAGATGTTACACAATGAAAACGCTTCGGGGGATGTTCCATCAGCTAAGAAAACACGTCAACCACGCGAATTATAGAATGCAAATGCTTCATTGAACTATTACATATTGAAATTAGCAGATAGGCTGAATACCAACAATGCTCTCAATCCTTCGTATACAGACTGTCCTCGATCATTGTTCTCGTCCCGTTGCTTTGACCTGTGTTTTTGACTTGCTCTGCTCATCGTTCAATAATGGCTCCCAAGCGCAAGAGCAGTGCCGGGGATGCGTTGACTACCAAGAGGCAGAAGAAAGTCATGAGCCTTAGCCAGGGAAGTGGAGCTGCTCGACCGGCTTTCGAGAGGAGAGAGTGCGGCCTCTGTGGGCAGGCATTATGGCATCAACAAATACACCATTCACAACATACGGAAGAATGAGAAGGTGATTCATGACAGTATTTCAGTGAGCGCTGTATCGAGTACGAAGGTGGTCACCCATGTCCGGGATGTCCACATATAAAGGATGGAGAAGGCTCTCAGAACTATATATAATATATTTGACTGAGGAAGCACACTAACCCTATGACATGACACTGACGTCATGCATATAAATTATACATGGTGCATGACGTCAGTGTCATGTCATAGGGTTAGTGTGCTTCCTTAGTTAAATTTAACGTTCCTGATCCATATTCATATATGATCCATATATGATCCATATCGAGGAAAACGTGCAGAAAAGTATGCTTTTGAGTGGACCTCTCATTCGTGAAAAGGCCAAACAAATTTACGATCATCTGTCTGGCGCAGTTGGTGCCAGCACGAGTGATGCGCTGAGCGATGATGGTACAAGCAGCGCGACTTCATTCACTGCAAGCAGGGGATGCTTCCATCGTTTCAAGGATCGGTATGGTCTCAAAAATGTGAAGCTCTCAGGGGAGCATGCCTCCGTGGACCACGAGGTGGAAGGTGAGACTGAGCGAAGAGAAGAGATACCTCCCAGAGCAGGTGCTCAATGCTGACGAGACTGGTCTCTTCTGGAAAAAGATACCCACGAGAACTTTCATCTCGAAGCGCTAGGAGACAGCATCGGCATTCAAGGATGCCAAGGACCGGGTACCTCTTCTCCTCTGTGCAAACGCAAAAGGGGACCTCACGCTGAAACCCATCATTTGTACCATTCTCTGAACCCGCGTGCTCTCAAGAGCAAGAACAAGCAAACTCTGCCCGTGTTTTAGAGGGGCAACAAGAAGGCCTGTGTGGCGGCAGCAATCTTCCTGGACTGGTTCCACAATTGTTTCGTACCTCAGGTGGGGAGGTACATGGTGGGCAAAAACCTTGCGTTCAAGGTTCTCTTGCTCCTGGACAACGCCCCTGGCCACCCCGCGAATCTGGACGTGGCTCACCCGGATGTCAAGGTGATCTTCCTGCCACCCAACACCACCTCCCTCATCCAGCCACTCGACCAAGGTGTGATTTCAAATGTTTAAAACGTATTACACCAGTCGCACCTTTCGCCACATTTTGGATGCAATAGAGTCTGACCCAGGGCTAACCGTCGGGCAGTGTTGGAAGAATTTCAACATTGCCCACTGCATCGGCGCCATCAAGGAGTCGCTGGATGAGGTGAGAGCCTCCACCATCAACGCGTACTGATACAACCTGTTGCCACAGGCAGTCAGAAACTTTACTGGCTTTCCCTATAATACTGAGGAGAGGCATGTGATTGTCGGGTTGGCACAGCAGTTGCGAGGGGAAGGATTTGATGACATGCAGCCTGAGGAGTTGGAGGACCTCATTGCCTCACATGGCGCCAACCTCACCGAGGAGGAGTTGGAGGCCATTATAACGGTTTCTGAGGAGGAGGAGGTGGGCAGTGATGAGGAAGAGGTGCCGAGGTCTAACCTTACAGTCCAGTTCTTGGGTGAGTTGCTGCATGGCATGCGGTAGCATGTCGACAAGTTGGAAGACGCTGACTCAGTCATGGAGAGGTACCTCAAGTTCAAGAGAGGCTTGGATGATTTGCTTCTCCCCTACAAAGAGCTGCATCGAAACCTGTGGCAATATGCCAGGCAGCTCTCCATTACCCATTTCTTCAGCCCTGCTCCCTCCACCTCAACACCACCAGAACCCTCTCCTGCCGCCCTCTCAGTGTCCTCACCAACACCCCCAACTGCCTCTCCCTCTCCTGCCTTTGAAAATCCTCTCTATCTCTTTGCTGATGACTCTACTCTCTGTCGCTCCATTCTTCATCCCTCAGATCGGCAGTCTGCAGCCTCCTCACTCTCTGCAGACCTGGACAAAATCACAGACTGGGCAAACAAGTGGAACATGTCTTTCAATCCTGACAAATCTCACACTCTTACGATGTCTCTCCGAAAAGACCGACTGGACAACCCTCCCATCCACTTTCTGAATAATCCTCTCCAAGAAGTCTGTCACTCAAGCTTTTGGGTCTCACTATCTGCCATGATCTTTCCTGGGAAAACCACTTTCAAATCTGGCCTCCAAAGCCAGTCGCCGACTGGGCATCCTCCGTCGTGCGAAGTCCTTCCTTGGCACACCTGAGCTCCTCACCACATACAAGGCTTTCATCCGCAGCTCAATGGAATACTGCTCTCCCCTCTGGGCTGGTGCTCCTGCCTCACACCTAGCTCGTCTTCACGCTGTTGAAACTAAAGCATTCAGAATCATTGGAATCTCCCGCGATGAAGCTATCTCCAAGGGCCTCTCACTCACTCACCGCAGGCAGGTTGGTGGTCTTTCCGTCTTCTACCGACTCCTCTCTGGCCTTGCCCCCCCCCAGCTCTCTCTGGGCTGTCCCGCAAATATTCCTACAGGTCGCACAAGATCTGCCTGCAACCCTCTTATGGTTAAACTGCCAAAATCAAGACTCTCTGCTCACCTTCACTCCTTCATTCCTCTTTTCTCCCGCCTCTGGAACAAACTCCCTCACTCTCTTCAATCCCACTCCACCCTCCAGGTCTTTAAAACAGCTGTTCACCACCATCCCTTATCTTCCCCCATCCAAAACCTTGATCTTTTCTACCCCTGCTAATTTCACCCCAATTCCACTTTTTTGAAATACCAACTTCTGTCCTGGAAGTTCGTGGTGTCCTTGTGTTTTATACTTCTCCCACCCCCCCCCCCTTCCCACGCCTCCTCCCCCCAAGCCCTTTCCCTCCCACACATCTCCCTGCTCTCAAATGTTGTGTGCTCTCAAGTGTTTGTGTGTTTCCCCTTCTCTCCCCATCTTGTCTTCCGCTCCCTCTTTTTATATATTTTGTCTGTCTGGTTGATTTGTTTGTGAAGTAAATGTCAGCTCTTTCACGAGCCTCGATTCAGGATACAAAAAAAAAAAAGAAAAAAAAAAGTGCACGAAGTTGCAGGAATATCATTTCGGTCATCCTCAGAGTTCGAGGAATTCATGGGACATCATCACCATAATCATCATCATTTGAAAGTTGCATGTGTTTGTAAAATAAAAAATTTAAGCAGTACATGATGATGTTGTGTTTTTTGTTTTTTTTACTTTCACGGTACGGTATGGTTAAGCACTTTTAATAAACTGTAAGCGCATTCCTTCAATAAATTGGAAATGGTACCTGGTGTTGTCGTTTTTTGTTTTTTTTGGAAGCATTTTTTGTGAAACTGTAATCATCTGCATTTGCGGTCAAAAACATTTTAAACTTTAAAAATTTTCCTCTATGAATCAGGAACTGCTGGGAACCCATAACGTATACCTTTTTCCCCATTGAAACAAGGCCGCGGCATACATTCACGAGAGTTTCATCGACCTTTGCAGATTTTCATCGACCCTCACGGGATTTTCATTGACCTTCGCAGGTTTTCGTCGACATTCACAGGTTTTGTTTCGCCATTTCAAGGACTTTCATCGACCTACGCGGATTATCTTCGAAATTCTCGGGATTTGCATCACCATTCGCAGACTTTTCCTCGCCGTTCGCGGTTTGGTCCTCTCTATTCGCAGATTTTCGCAACTCGGAACCTATCCCCCTTTTTTCCATTGAAACAATGTGCCGCTATTCATGGATTTCGCTATTCCGCGGATTTTCCAGGAACGTATCCCTTGCGATTAGCGGAGTCTGACTGTATATATACATAGAAATATATATACACATGCAGTACTGTCGGACCCCACTATTCACAGGGGATAGGTTCACGAGTCGCGAAAATCCATGAATAGAGAGGAACAAACCGCGAATGGCAATGCAAAATACGTGAATTCCGGAGAATGCCGACAATAATCCGTGAAGGTCAATTAACGTCCCGGAAATGGTGAGACAAAACCCGCGAATGTTGACGATAATCCCACAAATGGCAAGGCAAATCCTGTGAATGTCGACGATAATCCCGTGAATGTATGCCGAGACATTTTCAATGGAGAAAAGGGGGATAGGTCCCCGGCGGTTCCCGGTTCAGAGAATTTTTTTTCTAAATTCAAAATGTTTTTGACCGCAAATGCACATGATTACAGTTTCATTTTAAATGTTTACAATTTTTTTTTAAAACGACAACACCAGGTACCATTTCCAATTTCTTGAAGGAATGTGGGCATTGTGGGTAGCTGTTGGAGGGGTGAATACCATGCACATCATTTGTGGGGGATGTTATCAGATGATGCCATATTGAGTCTAGCTGCTAATTTCAATAATAGATTTAATGTAGCGTTTTCATTCTATAAATCATGTGGTGTTGACTTGTTTATGCAGCTGGAGGAACATCCCCCGAAGCTCTCGATTCTAGTGCGGCTACAATTCGCAGCCGCGAAAGCCATAAAAACGCAAAGCACACAGCAGTGAATATCGAAGCAGGGCATGCTCGCGGCTTGTAGAAGATGTTTTTTTGCATATGTCCAGCTGCTTTATGCATGGCTGGTGAAAGATGGGTTTTATAAATGTGTGAAGCTAGCGGCTCAAGAAAAAAAATTTGCGCCCCTGAAAAACCTCGAATTCGCGGAACATGGCCGCTAATAGAAAAAATCCCGTGAATAGAGAAACAGGTCGTATTTTATCAACCGTGAATACGCAAAACCCGCGAATAATGGAACCGCGAATAGTGGGGTCCGACTGTATATACTGTATATCAGTCATGTGAGTGTGCGATGGGTAGTGCAGAGACTAGGTTGGCAGGATGGCCGAGAGCTACGAACACCCGCCTCCAACCTGTCTAGTTGAATCCCGACCCAGCTATAAACTGTCATCCTGGTGTTTCACAGGCAAGGTGATTCATCAATGTGCGTGGCGACCCGCGGATGGACGTTAAACTGAGCATCCGGTCTTCCGGCAATAGTTGGTGGGCATTAAAGATCCCACAGTGTCCTTCATAAAGAGTAGGGGAGTTATTGATGGCACCCTGAACAAATTACAAATTCCTGTCCTAACCTATAGAGGGAACTGCATCAATGATATAGCTGCGCCCTCAGCCAATGATGCTACCCTGCAGCCTTGTGCTGTATATGAAAGAAGAAGACGTGCAAAGACTCAGCAGATTGTCAAAGCAGAACCGCAGCAGAACACATTGCTAGGAGAACTGTGTACAGGTGGGAGGGATCAGTTATTTGATATCTTTTGAGTGACACAAGAGAGGAGTGAATTAAAATACAGTCTTTCATACTTTTCTAATCCACACGAATTAATGTAAATAAATTAGTGTGTGCTACAAGTCTTGTGTGATAGAACGATCATGATTGACACAATGAAATAATGATTATGATGACAGTGATCGGGCCGATTATTGTAACAATCCATACCCTGCAGCATGCTGTGGTACGCGCTGTCCGTGACGGCGTAGATATGGGGGGGCATTTCGTGGCGTTTCTTCCCACGGTACATCTCTATTATCTGTTCGGTGTAGATAGGAAGCTGCTTGTACGGATTCACCACGACGCAGAACAAGCCGGAATATGTCTGCAAAGAGACACAGAAAAAAAAAAAAGGTAAGTTGAAGGTGTTAGAACCAGACATGAACCAAAATCGAATCGGCTTGTTGTTGTCACCTACCCACTTCATCCACCAAGTTTTGTCATAATCCGTTCACAACTTTTGTTAATATCATGCAATAATTGCAATATACTGTATATAGTTTTTGGTCCTATCCCTCAATGCTGAAGAATCACTTAGAAAACAAATAAAAAATCTCCGGATTCAGTTCTTCAATTCAACAAAATCAAATAAATTCGTCCTTGTTGCACACCCAACCTCTCCAACAAATTTCTTGCGAATCCATCCACAACCTTTTGAGATATCCTGCTCACGGACAGACAGACAAACAGACAGACAGGGGAGAAAACATAACCTCCATCCATATTCGGTGGCAGGTGTAATGAAGATATCAGAGAAAGAGTTCAACAAATACCAGTGAGTGTAAGAATAGGTAAGCATAGACTTTGGACAGATTGAAAAAAGAATATATCAAAGCAGGATGAACATTACATGATTACAACACATGTAGATATACCAAGAACCAAAATGGAACCAAACGGTGAAAAAGGACTCTAATGGAAGATGCATGCCTCGGTTAAGATAGGAAAGGGGAGTTGGAGTCCGGGACTTGTGTCGCAGAGCAACGCCAAGATGAAGAAAACTTTCATAATCAGATTAAATATTCTTATTAAGTGAAGCACTCTGGTCATTTCATCCTGCATCAACTCAATACAGTCATTCTTTCTGGCACGAGGAACTAGGCTGAAACCTAATATCCATGACACCGAAACACGAAGTGACCGCTCAGTTTATCCTTCATAACAATTGCACGATTCAAGATGGGACAACTGCCTCAACGTGCTGCGCAATGCGGAGCCGCTTATTGTCACTGGGCCAGAGCAGTAGTTACCTGGAGCCCGATTGTTACCTGCCTTCCTGGTCTGGTGCAGGATAACGATGAAATTGACGTTGGAACCTTCTTCGTCCAGTACGTGTCAATCAATGTGTCGGACAAATAACTCCACCATCACTTACTCACTGCGTATGGTGAGTACTGCGGTGAGTACTACTGTACTGCGTATGGTGAGTTGCAAAACTCAGGAGACATTTTGCTTATGATGATGATATGATTGGTTATGATACACCTATGATTTTTTTTTTCTCTGTGCCTCCACTGCACACCTTCTGCCTCTGAATTTACTTCATTTTTTTATATTTTTAAATCAATTTATTAGGTGTGTATGGGAAAAGGGTAGAGGAAGGAAATAAATTGAGGAATTAAAATTGGTGAGAATACGAGTGGATAAAGCAATGGTTGGGTGGAGGGATCATAAGTTGGAAAGGAGATAGAAAATATGGGGAGGGGAATGAAGGGGTATGTTTAGGGAAAAAGAGGTCAGGAAGAGGTGGAGAGGTGGAGAAGAGGCCAAATTCTACCATTTTTGTATGCGCCCCTCTTTAATGACTATCTATATAAGGTTGACCCCTGGTTACTCCTTTCACCCCGGCAGCCATTCATTCATAAGCAAAGACAACAGCGGTCACACTGGGCTAGAGTCATGTACCAGGCCTCGGCATTGGGCCTTCCTTTCTGGGTAATTTGGCAGGAACCCAGGCCTGCGAGCCCAAATACTTGGGATAATCACCGAAAACATAAACACGATCTCTCATTTCCCTCCCTTACATCTCTGCCCAAAGAGAAGCAAACAAGGAAAAGTTTGCCCTGATATGGGCATCAAGCAGGCAGAGGCCTGAGCTAGGAAAGCCTTATCGGTTGACTATTGGTGTCCCGTATCTGTGTTCTTCCATGCCACGGGCATTGCGTAAACACACCATGTTGCCTGTTCTTTAGTCATCCTAGAAAAGGGACAGTTTGAATATATTTACACTGTCCCTATTGCATATAATAAATTAAGTATCATAACTGTTTCCAACTCCGTCCTTTTCACCTTATTCCCCTTCATCGTCATATTTAACCATCGCACACTGATCCCCTGCCCCTGCTCCCCCCTCCATTATACTTCTTCCTCATCTCGATCCCAGATTTTCTTTCCCACCATTGCATCCCATTCCCTATTAGGAAGTCCACGCAGCTCATTTGGGAATTCCCTGATTTTCTGTGCCTCGTAGCATAACAAACCGCCATACTGTACTGTAATCGTTCGCAAATCTTATTATATGTTGCTGTTGTTTTGTTAGATGGTGCATTCATATATTTGTAGAATGCCCGTTATTTGTTTGCTTTTTAATTCAAGCCTTGGCAAAGCATGACTAACCAAGCATTTCGCATGTATCATTCGATGTCAATAGAAAACACAAATTCCCTTTCTCCCACCAACCCAAGGGGGTCAGGTCTTTACTCCCACCGACCCGATACCCTCATGTTCAAACTTTATTCATACAGTGGGGTTTAGAGTCGGCCCTACAAATGCCGCAAAGCTTGGAGGCAAGGTACATAGTGGAGAGAGTGGGGGGAAGGGAGGTTTGGGTTATCAGATTCAGGATAGTCTCGGTACTTTAATGGACTGGGCTAAAGATTGTCAAATTCAGTTTAACAATAAGGAAATGGAAGATGCTGGAGATGGGTAAAAACAACGAAAATGGGGATTAAAGCAAGAGGCAATCTTGGAGGGAGGGAGGAAGGGAGGAAGGAAGGAAAGGAAAGGAAGGGGAGGAAAGGAAGAAAAAGAAAGGAAAGGAAAGGGGAGGAAAGAAGGCAAAAAAAAAAAAGGAGGAAAAGAAAGGAAAGGAAATGGGAGGAAAGAAGGAAAAAAAAAAAAGGAGAAAAAGAAAGGAAAGGAAAGGGGAGGAAAGGAAGAAAAAGAATAAGAAAGAAGGAAAGAAAGGAAGGGAAGGGAAGGGAGGGAGGAAGGGAAGGGAAGGGAAGGGGAGGAAGGAAGGAAGGAAGGAAGGAAGGGAGGGAGGTTTGGGTTATCAGATTCAGGATAGTCTAGGTACTTTAATGGACTGGGCTAAAGATTGTCAAATTCAGTTTAACAATAAGGAAATGGAAGATGCTGGAGATGGGTAAAAACAACGCAAATGGGGATTAAAGCAAGAGGCAATCTTGGAGGGAGGGAGGAATGGAGGAAGGAAGGAAGGAAGGGAGGAAGGGAGGAAGGGAAGGGAAGGGAGGGAAGGAAGGAAAGGAAAGGAAGGGGAGGAAAGGAAGAAAAAGAAAGGAAAGGAAAGGGGAGGAAAGAAGGCAAAAAAAAAAAAGGAGGAAAAGAAAGGAAAGGAAAGGGGAGGAAAGAAGGAAAAAAAAAAAAGGAGAAAAAGAAAGGAAAGGAAAGGGGAGGAAAGGAAGAAAAAGAATAAGAAAGAAGGAAAGAAAGGAAGGGAAGGGAAGGGAGGGAGGAAGGGAAGGGAAGGGAAGGGGAGGAAGGAAGGAAGGAAGGAAGGAAGGGAGGGAGGTTTGGGTTATCAGATTCAGAATAGTCTAGGTACTTTAATGGACTGGGCTAAAGATTGTCAAATTCAGTTTAACAATAAGGAAATGGAAGATGCTGGAGATGGGTAAAAACAACGAAAATGGGGATTAAAGCAAGAGGCAATCTTGGAGGGAGGGAGGAAGGGAGGAAGGAAGGAAAGGAAAGGAAGGGGAGGAAAGGAAGAAAAAGAAAGGAAAGGAAAGGGGAGGAAAGAAGGCAAAAAAAAAAAAGGAGGAAAAGAAAGGAAAGGAAAGGGGAGGAAAGAAGGAAAAAAAAAAAAGGAGAAAAAGAAAGGAAAGGAAAGGGGAGGAAAGGAAGAAAAAGAATAAGAAAGAAGGAAAGAAAGGAAGGGAAGGGAAGGGAGGGAGGAAGGGAAGGGAAGGGAAGGGGAGGAAGGAAGGAAGGAAGGAAGGAAGGGAGGGAGGTTTGGGTTATCAGATTCAGAATAGTCTAGGTACTTTAATGGACTGGGCTAAAGATTGTCAAATTCAGTTTAACAATAAGGAAATGGAAGATGCTGGAGATGGGTAAAAACAACGCAAATGGGGATTAAAGCAAGAGGCAATCTTGGAGGGAGGGAGGAATGGAGGAAGGAAGGAAGGAAGGGAGGAAGGGAGGAAGGGAAGGGAAGGGAGGGAAGGAAGGAAAGGAAAGGAAGGGGAGGAAAGGAAGAAAAAGAAAGGAAAGGAAAGGGGAGGAAAGAAGGCAAAAAAAAAAAGGAGGAAAAGAAAGGAAAGGAAAGGGGAGGAAAGAAGGAAAAAAAAAAGGAGGAAAAGAAAGGAAAGGAAAGGGGAGGAAAGGAAGAAAAAGAAAAAGAAAGAAGGAAAGAAAGGAAGGGAAGGGAAGGGAGGGAGGAAGGGAAGGGAAGGGAAGGGGAGGAAGGAAGGAAGGAAGGAAGGGAGGGAGGTTTGGGTTATCAGATTCAGGATAGTCTAGGTAGTGTAGCAGCATAGCAAACCTGTTGTGCATTTTGTGATACAAGCACCAAATTTGGCACAAATGTACATTAATATGTTGCGAACATTGTGTGGTCAGCAATGAAGACGAGAGTCTGAATTACATGTATGCAAAAGACCTTGTGAACCAGTGAAGCAAATACACGGGTAAGCATGAATTAAATCTAGGGCATGATATAATTTCCATGATGTTTACCTCTACACTCAATGGTGCAAGGAGGTAATGTTTTGATCCCAGCTTGTCTGTATGTCTGTTTGTCTGTTAGTCCACAAAATTCCAGACAAAGCTTGTAGTAGTGGTAGTTGTAGTGGTAGTGGTGATAACAGAAATTGTTATATAGAACTGAACTTATATTATTATTATATGCAGAAAATAACTTCATTTCTATATGCCCTGCAGTGGACAGGTTAATTGGTTTATGCACTGAAGGGGTCACCCTGGTGTGCACTGCTGTGTTCTGCCTCACTGAGTTGTTCAGGTATGATGTACTCAGCACAAGCTTCCGGTCGGCCCGGAGGTGGGGGTGCGGGGCCTGTCACGGAACGTCAAAACAAACGGCCTGCCGGGGCCGCCCAAAAGTCGGGCGTGAGGGGCGCGTCCACTAATGGAACGCCTCTCGCTTCCCAGATCGAGGGCCACGTGGTCAGGAGAACCTCGTCCCTTCCGGTCACACTTTGCCTATCGGCCGGCCTCGAAGACCGAAATTGTGACGGTGTCACCCGAAAAATTTGAAATTACGAAATTTGAAAAAATTTGAAAAAAAAAATTACGGAATTTCAAGTGGCCCAATATCTGAAAATGTTCGCAACATATTAATGTACATTTGTGCCAAATTTGGTGCTTGTTTCACAAAATGCACAATTCTTTTGAATATTTGGGCTAAGCTGCCCCACTAAGGTACTTTAATGGACTGGGCTAAAGATTGTCAAATTCAGTTTAACGCCTTTTTGTCGCCTTTTACGACAAACAGGGAATTACCAGTGAACTGGTACTCAATTAGCCGACCTCGGAAGGATGACAGGCTGAGTCAACCCCCCTCCCGGTCGATCGCTGAATTAACGCCAGGGGGGTTGACTCAGCCTGTCATCCTTCCGAGGTCGGCTAATTGAGTACCAGTTCACTGGTAATTCCCTGTTTGTCGTAAAAGGCGACAAACAGGGTTGGCGGCAGGAAGGGCATCCGGCCGTAAAACATTGCTTCAAAAAGGGGACCAAAAAACAACAACTACGGTTCCCGAAAAGGCCAACCCCCGCTTGCGGGGAAAAAATGGCCTCTAAAGGTGGTTTTTTTTTTGGTTTTTTTAAAATAAGGAAATGGAAGATGCTGGAGATGGGTAAAAACAACGAAAATAGGGATTACAGCAAGAGGCAATCTTGGAGCATGTGATACAGGAGGGGGATCTGGGGGTGGTCATAGATATGGGGAGGGGGGGGGTGTAAGGGGTGGGGTATAAGTCAAAATTATTGAAGCCTCAACTCGTATATTGTGTGCAGTTTTGGTTGCTCCACATGAGAAGGACATATTTGCCTTAGGTAAAGTTGACCCGAGGGAAACTAGACCTATCCTGGGTCTTGCTAGACTAAGCCAGGGACAACCTGCTGAAGGAAACAGGACTTTATACATAAGAGTGGAGGTGCTTATGAGGGGATTTGATATAGATGTTGAAGGTAATGAAGGGCAAAGACAAAATAAATGCAGCAGAAGTTTTTTCAACATAATAGAGAGGAACAGCACTAGGGGCCACAGCCTGATGGTAAAGTTCAAGAGGTAATAAGGCAGGGGTCTTTGTCAGAGTAGTTAATGCATGGAATGGTCGCCCAGGAAAGTTAGTGGCAGCAGAAACAGTTAGATAGATTTAAACTTGAATTAGATAGGTACCTGGAAGTATTTGAGATAGAGGGTAGTAACAGGACTTGGAGGTAATTTACTTATGGGTGGATGATTGTATACACAAAGAATTAAGTTAAGCACCCCCCCCCGTTTTTTTACAACCTCGCACATTACAAGTTTGTTGTCGTCAAAACAGTGTAATATACCCATGATATTGCTATATTTTCTGGAGAAGTGATATTATGGTCACATAAAAACATAACAATCATGCCGTTTTCAATATTTTATTCTGAATAATTTAAGGTGAAATTTTTTGGGAATTTTAGGCATATTTTCACCTCAATTTAAGTATGGAGCTATAGGTCCATCACGGACAGTGTGGATGACGTTTATGTTTTCTAACGCACAGTCATTGTTCTGAGAAGACCTCTAGCGATCTTTGCGTCAATAACGTGTGTAGGACCCACGTGATCGGATCACTGACTCAACCCTACGTCTCATAGACCCTGTAAGCCGTCGTATGCGTTGCTGTGGCAGGTTGTTCCATTCCCGATGTAATGCACGTTCCAATTCATCCAGATTGGCTATTGGAGGGACCATCTTCGCAATTTGTCGTCCCAACATGTCCCAAACGTGCTCGAGGGGGTTCAGGTCAGGACTGTACGCAGGCCAGGGGATGGTTGTCACAGCACCTTGCTCCAGCAAGGCTCGGACGCGTCTCGCACGGTGAGGCCTGGCGTTGTCATCCATGAAGATGGGATTGACGCAAAGATCGCTAGAGGTCTTCTCAGAACAATGACTGTACGTTAGAAAACATAAACGTCATCCACACTGTCCGTGATGGACCTATAGCTCCATACTTAAATTGAGGTGAAAATATGCCTAAAATTCCCAAAAAATTTCACCTTAAATTATTCAGAATAAAATATTGAAAACGGCATGATTGTTATGTTTTTATGTGACCATAATATCACCTCTCCAGAAAATATAGCAATATCATGGGTATATGACACTGTTTTGACGACAACAAACTTGTAATGTGCGAGGTTGTAAAAAAACGGGGGGGGGGTGCTTAACTTAATTATTTGTGTATATATACATGTGTAATGGTTGTGATGACTTGTGTGAGAGGTTCTCATCAAAGGTGAAGAATGTCTTGGAGTTTCTTCATCCCTCACCCTACAACTATTTTCACCACCACCCGTCCTCCCCCCAGCCCCCCAAATTTGTTGGTGATAAAAAATTAACATGCTGGTAGTGTCCCTGTACCTGACCCCACTGCTCACCTCCTCACTCCTCCCCTCCCCATGCCACCCTCCCTCCTAACCAAGTGAAACTATAAAACCCCCCACCAAGCCCAGGACACGTATCTCACAGCAGGTTTCATCGACATCGCACATCCACAAAGTGATGGAATATTGATTGTGCGCTGCTCTTTTCACCTCTGCAATATTTAGAGGGTCCCCTAATGAAACTCCATGCACTATATGTACTGTATTTGTACGTTTTATGACCGGTTTATAAATCGACATATAAAACGCAGTCGGTGCAATCTTTCGATTCCACATATAATTTGGGGGAAAAAGAGAAAAACCTGCACAAGACAAAAGAAGCTTAACTCATGGAGGAAGCAGATTTGCTTGAAGTTTTATTAACTACCTGTTATAGTTTTGTAACAAATATGATGTCATGCAGTCATGATCCAACATCGCAAACATTTATTACCTTTGCCACCGAAGGTGGACAGGTGCTATGTATTCGCCCCTGTTCGTTACTTGCAAAATCGAAGATTTTTCAAGTATATTGGTCGGTTGCGTTTGTGGTTCTGTCTGTGTCTGTCTGTTTGTTTGTTTGTCACCGTCCTACAGGTCACAATTTTCAAACGATCTTCACGAAACTTCATCAAATGGTAGAGTTGGTCAAAAGCAAGAAGCCTATTGTTTTTGGGTAAAAAGGTCAAAAGGTCAACATAGGCCAAAGGTCACCAACTTTGCTAAATTTATAAAATCCTCAATTTTCATCCGATTGACTTGAAATTTGAAGAGGACTTGCATATCTGGTCACTGAATTGAACCACCAAGTATATTTAAGGTCAGCATAGGCCAAAAGGTCAACATAGGCCAAATTTCTAAAATCCTCAATTTTCATCCAATTGACTTGAAATTTGAAAAGGACTTGCATATCTGGTCACTGAATTCAACCACAAATTATATTTTAGGTAAACATAGGCCAAGTTTTTTTAAATCCTCAATTTTCATCCGACTGACTTGAAATTTGAAAAGGACTTGCATATCTGGTCACTGAATTCAACCACAAATTATATTTTAGGTAAACATAGGCCAAGTTTTTTTAAATCCTCAATTTTCATCCGATTGACTTGAAAATTGAACAGCATTTGCACATTGAGTCACTAAATAGGGAAACAAACTATTTTTGAGGTCAAAAGGTCAAAGGTCAACTCAAGGTCAACCTTCAAAAATCATCATTTTTCATCTGAAAATCGTCACTTTTCTTCCTATTGACATGGAAGATGTCTCATTTCCCTCCCTTACATCTCTGCCCAAGATTTTGCTTTGATCTGCTTTGATCTGCTTTGCTCAAGGTTGTCAATTTTAATCTTGATGAAATGGACAATTTGCTGTATCAATGGAATAAAAAAATTTGTGGGGGGTGGGGGGGATTTTGCAAGTATCGTGCCCCACATGACGTCTTCTTATTTGTTTGTTTGTTTGTAAACAAAATATGACAGACAGTTTTGGACGGATTCGGACGAAACATGGTAGAGCGGTTAGGTGTGTTACAAGGCCAAATTGATTTGATTTTGGTGAAGATCCGATTCCGGATAAGAGAATGTTTTAAGTGATTCTTCACCATTGGGAGATAGGGCCAAAACAGTATATAGCATGATATCTCAAAAGGTTGTGGACGAGGTCGGACAACACTTGGTGGATGAGTTGAGTAGGTGAGAAGAACAAGCCAATTGGATTTTGGTTCAGGTCCAAATCCAGATCCAGCCTATCAATGGGATACAAAACGTAAACTGTTCAGCCTGGTTGAGGTATGCACTCTACCAAGTGCCGGTCTAGTATTGAGGGATCATTATTCGATGTATGTGAATGTGCACACATAGAGTGCCTTCAGAAAGTATTCACACCACTTCATTTTCTCACAATTTGTTGTGTTGTAGCCTGAATTTAAAATGGATGACATTTAATTTTTTTGGTCATCGATCTACACAAAATACCCCTTAATGACAAAGTGAAAACATGTTTTGAGATATTTTTACAAATTCCTTGATTGAAAATTTCATTGAAATTGAAAATTCATTGAAAATGAAATACAGAAATATCTAATTTACATAATTATTCAGCCACCTAAGTCAATACATTGTAGAAGCGCCTTTGCAGTGATTACATCTTCGAGACTTCTTGGGTATGTCTGTATCAGCTTTGGACATCTGGATTTGGGGAGTTTCTCCCATTCTTCCTTGCAGATTTGTTCAAGCTCTGTCAAGTTGGATGGGGAGCGTCGGTGAACAGCAATCTTCAAGTCTTTCCACAGATTCTCAATGGAATTCAAGTCTGGGCCTTGGCTGGGCCACTCAAGGATTTTCACTTTCTTGTTCTGAAGCCTTTCCAATGCTGTTTTGACTGCATGGTTGGGGTCATTGTCCTGTTGGAACATAAATTTTCACTGCAGGCCAAGGTCTTTTGCAGTCTGAAGCAGGTTCTCCTCAAGGATTTGCCTGTATTTGGCTCCATTCATTGTTCCCTCTCTCTTTACAAGTATCCCTGTCCCTGCTGATGAAAAGCATCCCCATAGCATGATGCGGCCACCACTATGCTTCACGGTAGGGATGGTGTTAGATGTGTGATGAGCTGTGCTCGGTTTCCGCCAGACGTAGCGCTTTGCATTTGGGCCAAAGTGTTCAATTTTAGTCTCATCAGGCCACATAATCTTTTTCCTTGTGCTTTCAGTCTTTCTCGTGTCTTTTTGTAAAATCAAGGCATGCTGTCGTGTGCCTTTTTCTCAGGAGTGTCTTCCATCTGGCCACGCTCCAATAAAGTCTAGATTTGTGAAGTACTGCAGAGATTGTTGTCCCTCCGGCAAGTTCTCCCATTTCAGCCAAAGATCTCTGTTCTGTCAGAGTGGTCATTGGGTTCTTGGTCACCTCCCTGACCAAGGTCATTCTTGCCTGGTTGCTCAGTTTGATTGGACGGCCAGCTCTTGGAAGAATCTGCGTCATTAAAAATTATTTCCATTTTCTAATTATGGAGCTCACTGTGCTCTTGGGAATGGATTTGAACATTCTACATTCTAGAAATTGTTTTATACCTTTTCCCAGATCTATGCCTCATCACAATTCTATCTCGGAGCTCTACGGACAGTTCCTTGGTACAGTTTCTGCTCCGACATGCACTGTCAAATGTGGGACTTTATATAGAAAGGTGTTTCTTTCTAAATCATGTCCAATCAATTGAATTGGCCACAGATGGACTCCAATCAAGTTATAGAGACATCTCAATTCTCAATGATGATCAAAGGAATTGGGTGCACCTGAGCTCAATATGGAGTGCCATAGCAAAGGTGTTGAATACTTATTGACTCAAGACAGCTTCTCATTTTTAATTAACTTGTAAATTTTTCTTTAAAAACACAAAAAATCCACTTTGACATTATGGGATATTATGTGCAGATCAGTGACAAAAAAAACTCAATTCAATCCATTTTAAATTCAGGCTGTAACAACAATATGTTATTAATTCCCCCTCGTTCTCACTAGCACAATCCCCATCGTTCTCCATCTCCATAAATTCAGGCTGTAACAACAATATGTGAAAAAAGCCAAGGAGTGTGAATGCTTTTTGAAGGCACTGCAGATGTGATGTCATCAAAGCTGGGTAAAGTAGCTTGGTTAAAGTTGAAAATATGCTTCATCAAGAATCTTTGAAGGCGTAATCAGACATCCTCCCCTCCCCCCCCCCCCCCCCCCTTGTAGCCTTGAGATTGTCCATGCTTGGCTACAATCTTGTGTCTGACCTCCTCAGACAATTCCCTGGTTTTCTTTCTTTTCTCCATGCTCATTGTGGTACACACAGTGACACAAAACAGCAGAATGACTCCTTTTCTCCATTCAAACGGGATGAATGAGTGATCTTTATATTGCAGGCACCTGCAACTCACCACAGGTGAGTTCAATTCCAAAGTAAAGGGGAATCACCTGCTTGAAATCTAATTATTTCTAACAACTTCTAAAAGGTGCCAATAATATTGTCCGGGCCAATTTAGCATTTCTGTGTGGAATAAGCTAAGATTTAGTAATTTCTTCAGCTTTTTTTGTTTTGTTCTACTGCAAACCAAAGAAATACAAATGTGGTACCAAAATATATTTTTATTTCAGCAATTTTCTGGAAGAAATGGTGCATTATTTGAAAAAAGTGCAAGGGTTTCCCCCACTAATTCTACCCCCACTGTGCATTCTACCCCCACTGAAAAGTGCATTCTACCCCCACTAATTCAACCCAGATCCACCTTGTTTGAAATTCCAACTTCTTTCCTGGAAGTCCTGGCAGTGTCCATATGTTTTATACCTCTCCCACCCCCCCCCCCCCCCTTCCCATGCCTCCCCCCAAAGCCCTCTCCCTCCCACAGATCTCTCGATGTCTCCATGTCTCTCGGTCCCTGCTCTCAAATGTTGTGTTTGTGTCCTTCCCCCTCTCTCCCCATCTTGTCTACCGCTCCCGATGTTATTTGTTTTATGTGTCTGTTTGTCTTTCTGTGTGATTAATGTTCGCTCTTTCATGAGCCTCGATCTTGTATACAAAAAAAAACAAAAAAACAAAAAAAAAGGGTGCCAATATGTTTGGCCACGACTGTATATGGCGGTCGTCAGGCAGGAGATAATGTCCTAAGACTGCATGAACAAATGTTATACTCACATAGATCAGTCCAGAGTAGTAACGATCCTTCAGATTATGAAGAACAGAAGCCTCATTCAGGCAAGTCAGTTCAGCCATGTCCTCCACCTTGGAAAACTTTGGCGGATTCATCTTTTGCACATCGTCCTTGGGGAACGTGGCCTTCTTGCCTGTTTCTGAAAACTCCACGACTACATCATCGGCCCGGTCCTCCTTGACGCTGGCTGCTTCATATCCGTGCTTCTCGGAAGGAACCCAAACGAGTTTCTTTGCAGACCAGTCGGCCTGTGCGATTGGGTTAATCACCGATGCCTTCTCCACAAACAGGTAACGATCTGCATCCCCATCGTTCTTAGGCTGTTGTTGTGCAGGCATCTTGCTTTATCTGCAGTCACCTGTGGAAAGGCACGGATTAGCAATGGAAAGCATGTCATTCCACAACCTGAAAGAAACTTTGACAAGCTAAAGCTTATTTATTTTTAATGTTGATCTTACAGCTCATGGAGGAGCTTAAATAAATAAATCACAAGCAGGGCAACATTTGTAGATGTCAATGTACTCCAACAGGAAGTACAAGGATAATATATATATATATATATATATATATACAGACTTGGCATTTAATATGGAATATATTTTTTTTCTTGACTTGGGTTTACTTCCTTAACTCAGTATATCAATCTGGAGAGTTTCTTTTACACTTTGGTGATTTATTGGCGCCGAGGAAGCGCCTTTAGCGATTGACTTCCAGCCAGTGTAACGCTAATTCCTGTCACAGGAATTCTGAGATCATATAAGTGGGCGTGGCAGTTCCTGATTGGTTCGTGTTGGGGAACGCCTTCTCGCTGCCGACGTGACGTAAATTCGCGCACGCGCACTGGTGATTGGCGCTGAGGAAGCGCCTCGAGCGAATGACTTCCAGCCAGTGTAACGCTAATTCCTGTCACAGGAATTCTGAGATCATATAAGTGGGCGTGGCAGTTCCTGATTGGTTCGTGTTGGGGAACGCCTTCTCGCTGCCGACGTGACGTAAATTCGCGCACGCGCACTGGTGATTGGCGCTGAGGAAGCGCCTTTAGCGATTGACTTCCAGCCAGTGTAACGCTAATTCCTGTCACAGGAATTCTGAGATCATATAAGTGGGCGTGGCAGTTCCTGATTGGTTCGTGTTGGGGAACGCCTTCTCGCTGCCGACGTGACGTAAATTCGCGCACGCGCACTGGTGATTGGCGCTGAGGAAGCGCCTCGAGCGAATGACTTCCAGCCAGTGTAACGCTAATTCCTGTCACAGGAATTCTGAGATCATATAAGTGGGCGTGGCAGTTCCTGATTGGTTCGTGTTGGGGAACGCCTTCTCGCTGCCGACGTGACGTAAATTCGCGCACGCGCACTGGTGAAGCTTACTCGATCTTACTCGATCCCATATTACATGTACTTTCATTGCATACAAATTATACTTCCTCCTAGAAATTCCATGCCCGAACCTCAGCGCAATCCAAGAGGATTCACTTGTTTGTTAAAAGAACCATGTCACTGATTGTCTGTCGCAGCAAGAAGTCAACAACAGGATTATATCACAGGTGGCGTGGCAAAATGTACGGACAGGTGCATTTGATGATTGGCTTCACAGTCGGGTATACAAGGGTTGTTGCGTTCTGTATTAGTGGAAAACAACTGCTGCCCGTCTCCAAAAGTTATTGCCGCTTCCTCTGGAGATGGTCCATCAACTCGACAATGCTGTTTGTCATGGAGTGGTGGCTTTACGAAATTACGGCATGAAACAGCGTGCTATTGCTCGGCAGTATGGCATCACTCAAGGTCAGGTGTCAAAGATCCTGAAACGAAATGCTCAGAGGGGTGTCCCTACTCCAATACCGAGGCCAGGACGTCCCCGCAGAACCACAAGGAGGGATGATCGCCAGCTGCACCGGTTAGTCCGCAATGGCCCCACCAAGTCAGCTAATCCGCTTAGGGCTGAGTGGCAGCAACTGACAAATGTGCCTGTATCCAGAAGGCTAGTCAACCAACGACTGGTTCAAGCAAGCTATCGTGCCAGGCATCCCCTGAGAAAGCCACGCCTGACCAGACAACACAGCCAGTGCCGATTGCAGTGGGCCAGAGAGCACCGTCAATGGCAGCCAGGACACTGGAATCACGTGATCTTCAGTGACTAGTCTAGATTTCTGGTCTATCATAAAGATGGCCATGTCTGAGTGTGCAGACAAGTGCATGAAGCCTACAACAAAGATTGTATAGTGGCAAGAGTCCAAGCTGGAGGTGGTGGGGTGACCGTTTGGGGTGCTTTTCATGCAGGGGGCAAAACTGACCTGGTTGTTCTGAATGGAAACCTGAACCAGTTCAAGTACAGGGCCATTCTGGAAGAAACATTGCTTCCATTTTCTCGTGCAGCCTTTCGAGGAAACTTTGTCTTCCAAGATGACAATGCACAGCCTCATCGTGCTCGCATGATCCAACACTTTCTTGCTGACCGTGGTGTAGAGCATATGGAGTGGCCTGCCATGTCCCCGGATGTGAATCCGATAGAGAACTTGTTGGCAGAATTAACGAGTCAAATCGACAACTTGGACCAGCAGCCCACCTCTGTGCATGAATTGCAGCAGGCTATTGTCACTGCATGGCAAGCGATTCCTGTCCAAACCTTGGCAAATCTCATGAACAGCATGCCTCAACGTGTACGTGCTCTCCTGAATGCTCATGGGGGTTACACGAAGTACTGAACTGTAATCTTACTGTCCGTAATCCCAGTCGTAATTTAACTTTTGTTTTTGTTTCAAAAAAATTTGGCTAATGTGCAAAATAAAGAGATACTTCTGGAAAACGTACAGAAGTTTAACACAGTACTGTCCATGAATTGAGTTCGATATCAGTTTACATCACTTTCAAGGATCAATTTATTTGTTTCGAAATGTCAAATGTGGTTTTTGTTTCTTTTAAAGGTCACATTAACAAAATCTAGAATAATTTCAACATAATTCCAATGAACTTTTGGTTCTAGGACATCTTGAAAAGTAAGTTCACCCCCACAAAAAAAATATTCCATATTAAATGCCAAGTCTGTATATTAGCAGGAGTACCTTTCCACCCTGAAACATGGAAATGCTCCTCGGAGACACTGAATTACATAAAATTTGCTTCAAATTAATCCAAACGTTCAAGGAAATTATAATACTGCCTCAATTTAGCTATTTCAACCAGCACAATAATAAGTCTCCCTTCTATTTTTCTATAGTGGTACCAGCATTTTTTTTACCACGGCTTTCCACCTTGTAGTAGATAATGGACAAATTGCATATGCAACATGGGATGTGAACATGGATTCCCAGCATCGTGACCCATCGTTTCAGATGAGAACCTCAAATTGCTAAACCCGTACCAACACTAAATGTGGGGCTCCCTATTTCTGGGGAGTGTTGCATCTCAAAGAAAGCCACCTTTCATTGAATTATTAAGCTGGCTGCCTCGGCTACCTGCCTTTGCTAACAGAGTCTAAGACCTCACGGTACGTCTCAAACAACAGTAATCGTTCAGGTGTCCTGGGCCACCGCAGTCACATGTGCCATCGAAAATTTAGGGAGTGACATGTAGAGGATAATTATACACTGTCTGCAACTGCAAATCCAATGCCTTCATTCGAAAACTGAACGTGGCATGAGAGGCATGCATTGTTATCTCGAGCATCACTTGATTTTTTTAGCAAACAGACAAACAGAGAAACTCCCATCGATTCTTCTTATCCCATGAGCAAGCACACCGTTGGCACATATTTATGCATTCCAGTGCATTGAAGCGAGGGTGCAGGAGGAGTTAAAACCGTTTACACCGTTTCTGATACAATGAGACATTCCTGAGCTGCCCAGACAAGCCTCATCTCTGGACCAGGTGCCAAATGGGTGTCTATGCGATGAGTCGAGTTCGGGACTTCTTGATAAAGCAACACCGCAGAACAAGCAACAACCCGTTACTGGTCTGGTCGTACAAATAAGGTGCACCAGCAATTGGTTCACAAACTCATCGTCGCCTTTATATTATACGAAGATATTTATCAGTCTTCGGACTGCATTGTCCGATGTAAATAAACTTGGAAACAAGGAGTAGCCATTTGGTACATCATGTCTGCGTGTATCCACACATCATTAACTTCTCTTCTGATGTACAAAACTCTGTTACAGAGCGTTGGGGCTGCCGAAGAAGTTTCTTGGCAAGGGCCAAGATACTGGGTGGTTTGCTGTTGCCTTCCCAGTAGTAGTTATGGCAGGATTTAGTAATTTGTTCATGGTGCTGGCCATAGGTTGCCTACTCTTCGTGAAGGACACCGTGGGATCTTTAACGTCCACCAATTTATGCTGCCAGACAGAACGCCCAGTTTACCATGCATCCGAGGTATGGCACACACAATGATGAATCATCTGTCTGTGAAACACCAGAATGGCAGTTTATAGCTGGGTCTGGATTCAACCCCAGGCCAGACAGCTGAGCGACTAGTGTGCATACTTCTAGGCCATCCTATCATTAACTTGCATCATATTATAACCAATAACTCAATCTACGAGTACATAACATTCATACCACTTTATAATTCACTTGCATATCCGATTCAACATGTAAGCTGGAACCTAAGGGTACTGACAGACAGTGGCCTACTGGTGTGAATCAGAGTGTGAGGCATTTAACATCCACAACCTCAACGCAGACGAGACAAAAGGCTTCATGTCGACACGTGGAAGGAAAGCGTGCTCTGAGATTCAGGTACTCTACAAGGCCGCCAGTTTCAGTTGGATTTCGGCTCGACGGAAAACCAAATCCAATACCAGGACACCATGCATTTTAATGGACACCATGCATTTAGCGATATAAATTACAGTCCCTGCTCTCAAATGTTGTACTTGTGTGCTTCCCTCTCTCTCCCCATCTTGTTTCCCGCTCCCTTTATCTAATGTTTTATGTGTCAGTTTGTCTTTTTGTGATTAATGTTAGCTCTCACACGAGCCTCGATCTTGTATACAAAAAAAAAAAAAAAAAAAAAAACCCTCGTTAATCCGACCTCGTTTAATCCGGAAATCTCGCTATCCGACCAAAACATCCAGGAACAGATTTACGCCATTCATTTTATCCCTCTAACCTGCAAAATCTTTATCCGACAATCTATTCTTCACTACCAATACTACGACATTTTAAATATTCATTTCCAATCTCATTCGGCCAACTTTCCTCATTAGTCTTAGGATACAGTAAAAAATACATTAAAAAAAAAAAGTTGAGGAACTTGAAATGGGCACTTCTTGTTGTTTTGTATGCCGCCTTCTGTTTGCATCATTTCCTGGAAGCATGGCTGTGCCACTGATGCCCCTGTTACCAGTAAGCTGGTACTCATTATGCCGACCTCAGAAGGATAACAGGATGAGTCGACCCACCTGAAGTTATTTCAACTTCACGACAGGGGCTCAAACTCAAGACCCTAAGATCTTAAGCCAACAACCTTAACCGTTAAGCGAACGCCAATCTTCTGGAATGGGCACTGAGATGCTACCAATGAAAAGGCCGGGCCCTGCTAACAATGCAAGAATAATAATATCTGACTGAACGACAATAAGTCCCATTGGTCCATTATTCTCATGTAAAGTCTCTCGAGGGCTTTTAAGACGTAGTTCCTGCTGTCACACCATGTACGTCATAGCAAGTTTGCACGTTGCTCGAATGAAGAGGTGGAAGTGGAATGACTTGTCCAGTAAAGCTTCCAAGATGCAAAAGACATTGTAAATAATATGACGTTATCTAATAGAGGTCAACAAGCATCGTGGGCACTAGGAATGAGCCTCCAGGTAACACATCAGGAAGAGTCTTACCGAAGCAAAGTTCCCAACCCAAGACTCAACCCACAAGGGGAATTGTAATTGTGGGGATAAGGGCTTTGCGGAAGACACAAGCAATGCACAGCCGCACAATGTAGGTGAAAATGTTCTAGTTCCCTAAACAGGAAATGTTTTGTAACGGGATTACTAAAACACAGTGAGTCAAGTACACACGTACACACAAATACTAGTGGGCACGTCAAATGGATTATTGTGGGTATTGTTTCAATGGTTATCAAATTATTATGTCATTATAAACTGCACTCTTTACCTTGTATCATTTAGCTAAGGGAATGGGGCTTGTGCTGCCCTTTCCTAGGTGGCATTTCAATGGCCATCCCAAGTTGTATACCCTGAAGGCGTTTAGGGGTCAACCAGGAAGTGTGCACTGGCACCGCACATATAGGGTAGACCGGAGAGGGCTGTCAGATAAGATAACCGCTCCCTTAAAGGTCATTCGTGGGCCGGCTGGGTTTCATCGACAATCTGTGAGCAACATAGTAATGCTTCTGGGACAAGTTGAATTATTTTATTTTAGAATCGAAATCCTTAATACAGCCCCATTCGGTTGGATTTCAACCCACAACCCCTTAGGATGATGGTCCAAGTGTCTACCTGCAACGGAGGGCATAATTTGTGTCGACTCTGCTTGGTCGAAGTGCTTCCCTTTTGCAACATTTCTGCAAAGGCCTGCACTGACCAAGCAACTTGCGTTCAGATGCCAAGAAGTTCAGACTTTTGGACAACTACGAAGTACGCTTTGCTTCCTTGGACAAGCAGGCCATGCCACACAATGGCGTTTAACAAAAGTATTAAATCTGCACCATGTCTCAACATATGAGGTGGGCTACCCGACAATGGTCGAAGTGCTTCCTCTGCTTGGTCGAAGTGCTTCCCTTTTGCAACATTTCTGCAAAGGCCTGCACTGACCAAGCAACTTGCGTTCAGATGCCAAGAAGTTCAGACTTTTGGGCAACTACGAAGTATGCTTTGCTTCCTTGGACAAGCAGGCCATGCCACACAATGGCGTTTAACAAAAGTATTAAATCTGCACCATGTCTCAACATATGAGGTGGGCACGCCTCACCACACGTTCAGTCAGTGCACACTAGGAACCAACCTATGAGCTCTCAGGATGACGTTCAAGTGGAAAATTAGGCTGGCAGGATGGCCTAGAGGTGTGTGTGTGTGCTTGCTCACCTGTATTTGAATCTTGACCCAGCTATAAACTGTCAACCAGATGTTAGGATTCAGGGAGAATCAATGTGTGTGCCGTCCATAGTCATCGGAGCGATGTTAAGGCAGAGACCTACCAGTCAGTACCAGTCGTTGGTGGCCGTAAAATATCCCAGTGTCTTTCACCAGGCGGAGTTGAGTCAACGCCAGCACACTCAACAAATAAAAAATCCCAAACAACATTCAGTCAAACTGCCTGGAGAGTCGGTTTGGGAAAGACAAGGGCCATAAAGGTTCCCCAAGTGACCCCACAAGGAGGGAATAATTGGAGCCTTTAAAGAAGTAGTATAATAGGGAGTAGAAGTAGTAATAGGTTTTGATTAATTGGGTGGGGAGAGGAGTGATTGGTGATGCGAGCAGAGGAGATGCCTACTGATCTGGCAGATAGCCAGTGTCTGGCCCCTTAGATATGTAATAGAGACAAAACACAGAAAAATGGAGGCCACGCCCACAGAGTGGTGGCGGTGTATCCTT
>NC_136265.1:147322032-147494532 GCF_964187855.1 Myxine glutinosa
GCTTGCCGGATGGTTGATAGCACGCTGCGAAGCAGATGTCAATTTCCTGCGGTATCTCGTTATCGGCGACGAAGCTGCTTTCGCCATGGACGGCAAGGTCAATACCCATAATGTTCTTGAATATGCACCGACAGGACAACCCCCGGAATTTAATTTTGACACCAACATGAATCGACAAAAGTGGACTGTTTGGTTGGGACTTTGTGGAAGTGGTCAGGTGATCGGACCATTTTTATTTCAAAGGAATGTCAATGGTAACAGGTATCTGCAGATGATCAATGATGAAGTTTTACTGCAGCTGGAGGAGAACTTTGAGCGACAGGTTCGTGGTGTCTTCAGATATCCCTGGTGAGCCCAAGACGACGCCCCAGCACATCGTCTTATCGCTGTCCGAGATCGACTGAGGGAACTCTTTGGAGACCGAGTCATCGCCCTCAACCATGCAGTGGAATGGCCACCAAGATCACCTGACCTCACACCATGTGATTATTTCCTTTGGGGACATTTAAAGAACAAGGTGTTCATAACTCCTCCCCATGATCTTGACGAATTGCAGGGCCGTATTCAACATGAAGTGGGTGCTTTGCGCAATGACCCGGCTATGGTGAGACAAGCAGTTCAGGGCATGCTCCGCCGCTGTGAGCTTTGTGTTGAAAGGGGAGGTGGACATGTTGAAGGTATGGGAGCATAAAGGCCAATCATTCCTGAGAAAAGTTCACATCTGACGTTCATTTTGCACCAATTATCCTGACTTACATCGATTAGCCAAACTTGTAAAAATGCGATTTGAACTTGTCATTTTCAATGAACATGTACTCGGTCATGTGTGACAGCAATGATGCATGGAAGGTATCAATGGAAAGCTGGGGATGTCCTCTTAATTAGTAAACCACATGTAAATTGTCAAAATAAATAACCTTTGCATATTAACCCCTTGAATTCGAATTACCTTTTTTTTGATACACACTGTGTACACACATATATATATCGTCGGGTCCCTCGGATGAACGTTAAACTGGATGTCTCGCCTGCTTGTATTAGTTGGTGGGCGTTAATGATCCCACGTCGTCCTACACAAAGAGTAGGCAAGCTATCGCTGGCACCATGGCCAAATGACAAATTCTTTCCCTGATTGACTGCTGGGAAATCAGTGGCAAACCATGCGGTTGTGTCCCAGAAGGTGTACTTAGGTTGTTGTTGTTTCGTATGCAGCCTGTGGATGCTGGCCGCATCATTTTTCTGGAAGCACGTTTGTGAAGCTGATGCAGTGCCCCAATTACCAGTGAGCTGGTACTCAATTTGCTGTCCTCTGGCATTAATACAACGACCGATCGGGATTCAAACTCAGGATCCTTGGATCCCAAGCCGGCACCCTAACCGCTAAGCCAACACCAGGAACGGTTAGGGTGCTGGCTTGGGTAGGAGACCTTTGTGGAATGCCGGGTGTTGAAGGCTGAGAGACTGCTGCACGTGGTTTCGTTGGCATCTATATAGCGTGCTCGTCTCTGACCTGTCTGCTTCTGGATTTGTTTGTTTCCTTGTGGAGTCAAATAATAGCAGAAACTGCCGTCCTGGTGCAGTGCCACAAAAGGATGCTGCATCTCGGAGCTCTTCAATCTGCATTAAGATGTGGTCATTAAAGATCTCAGGATATCTCTTAGTTTTAAATGTAATGGATGCATTCGATATAATGCAGGTAACAAATTGCAGACAAGGAAAAGTAAAGGAACTGTGCAAAACGGGAAGCATCTTAATAATAATGCAGTCATCGACCTGCGTGGTGCATAGATCATTGATGTGGAACATGGTCCCAAATATAGCCCAGAGGCGTCCTCTCCCGTAAATTCAGATCCCGGTGCTGTCCCATCAGCCGATCCACGATTGTGGTGAGAATTTATGTCGGACTGCTCTCAAGGTTCCTTCTTAAAATGGTATTTCCACTCTTCATTGTTTTCACTGAAACAATTGGCGGCTTCAGATTGCCCTTCGTTGTTGGGCGTGTTTCACCCTCTGTGTTCTGATACTCGCATTACAACTGTTTACATGAGTATATCATCGATCGCCTTTGAAGGACAAATAACAGATTATAAGCGGTTCTGTACGATCTTACAGATGAGCCAAACACAACATTATAAAGGGTAATATGGGATCTTATTATATGAGCCAAACACAACATTATAAGGGGTACTATAGGATCTTATAGATGAGCCAAACACAACATTATAAAGGGTACTATAGGATCTTATAGATGAGCCAAACACAACATTATAAAGGGTACTATAGGATCTTATAGATGAGCCAAACACAACATTATAAAGGGTAATATAGGATCTTATAGATGAGCCAAACACAACATTATAAAGGGTACTATAGGATCTTATAGATGAGCCAAACACAACATTATAAAGGGTACTATAGGATCTTATAGATGAGCCAAACACAACATTATAAAGGGTACTATAGGATCTTATAGATGAGCCAAACACAACATTATAAAGGGTAATATAGGATCTTATAGATGAGCCAAACACAACATTATAAAGGGTACTATAGGATCTTATAGATGAGCCAAACACAACATTATAAAGGGTACTATAGGATCTTATAGATGAGCCAAACAAAACATTATAAAGGGTAAAAAAGGATCTTATAGATGAGCCAAACACAACGTTATAAAGGGTACTGTAGGATCTTATAGATGAGCCAAACACAACATTATAAAGGGTAAAAAAGGATCTTATGGATGAGCCAAACAAAACATTATAAAGGGTAAAAAGGATCTTATAGATGAGCCAAACACAACATTATAAAGGGTAAAAAAGGATCTTATGGATGAGCCAAACACAACATTATAAAGGGTAAAAAAGGATCTTATAGATGAGCCAAACACAACATTATAAAGGGTACTATAGGATCTGATAGATGAGCCAAACACAACATTATAAAGGGTAAAAAAGGATCTTATAGATGAGCCAAACACAACATTATAAAGGGTACTATAGGATCTGATAGATGAGCCAAACACAACATTATAAAGGGTAAAAAACGATCTTATGGATGAGCCAAACACAACATTATAAAGGGTACTATAGGATCTGATAGATAAGCCAAACAAAACATTATAAAGGGTAAAAAAGGATTTTATAGATGAGCCAAACACAACATTATAAAGGGTACTATAGGATCTGATAGATGAGCCAAACAAAACATTATAAAGGGTAAAAAAGGATCTTATAGATGAGCCAAACACAACATTATAAAGGGTACTATAGGATGTGATAGATGAGCCAAACACAACATTATAAAGGGTAAAAAAGGATCTTATAGATGAGCCAAACAAAACATTATAAAGGGTACTATAGGATCTGATAGATGAGCCAAACACAACATTATAAAGGGTAAAAAAGGATCTTATAGATGAGCCAAACACAACATTATAAAGGGTACTATAGGATCTGATAGATGAGCCAAACACAACATTATAAAGGGTAAAAAAGGATCTTATAGATGAGCCAAACACAACATTATAAAGGGTACTATAGGATCTGATAGATGAGCCAAACACAACATTATAAAGGGTAAAAAAGGATCTTATAGATGAGCCAAACACAACATTATAAAGGGTACTGTAGGATCTTATAGATGAGCCAAACAAAACATTATAAAGGGTAAAAAAGGATCTTAGAGATGAGCCAAACACAACATTATAAAGGGTAAAAAAGGATCTTATAGATGAGCCAAACACAACATTATAAAGGGTAAAAAAGGATCTTATAGATGAGCCAAACACAACATTATAAAGGGTACTATAGGATCTGATAGATGAGCCAAACACAACATTATAAAGGGTAAAAAACGATCTTATGGATGAGCCAAACACAACATTATAAAGGGTACTATAGGATCTGATAGATGAGCCAAACACAACATTATAAAGGGTAAAAAAGGATCTTATAGATGTGCCAAACAAAACATTATAAAGGGTAAAAAAGGATCTTATATATGAGCCAAACACAACATTATAAAGGGTACTATAGGATCTGATAGATGAGCCAAACAAAACATTATAAAGGGTAAAAAAGGATCTTATAGATGAGCCAAACAAAACATTATAAAGGGTAAAAAAGGATCTTATAGATGAGCCAAACACAACATTATAAAGGGTACTATAGGATCTGATAGATGAGCCAAACACAACATTATAAAGGGTAAAAAAGGATCTTATAGATGAGCCAAACACAACATTATAAAGGGTACTATAGGATCTGATAGATGCGCCAAACAAAACATTATAAAGGGTACTATAGGATCTTATAGATGAGCCAAACAAAACATTATAAAGGGTAAAAAAGGATCTTATAGATGAGCCAAACAAAACATTATAAAGGGCAAAAAAGGATCTTATAGATGAGCCAAACACAACATTATAAAGGGTACTGTAGGATCTTATAGATGAGCCAAACAAAACATTATAAAGGGTACTGTAGGATCTTATAGATGAGCCAAACAAAACATTATAAAGGGCAAAAAAGGATCTTATAGATGAGCCAAACACAACATTATAAAGGGTACTGTAGGATCTTATAGATGAGCCAAACAAAACATTATAAAGGGCAAAAAAGGATCTTATAGATGAGCCAAACACAACATTATAAAGGGTACTGTAGGATCTTATAGATGAGCCAAACACAACATTATAAAGGGTAAAAAAGGATCTTATGGATGAGCCAAACAAAACATTATAAAGGGTAAAAAGGATCTTATAGATGAGCCAAACACAACATTATAAAGGGTAAAAAAGGATCTTATGGATGAGCCAAACACAACATTATAAAGGGTACTATAGGATCTGATAGATAAGCCAAACACAACATTATAAAGGGTACTATAGGATCTGATAGATGAGCCGAACACAACATTATAAAGGGTACTATAGGATCTGATAGATGAGCCAAACACAACATTATAAAGGGTAAAAAAGGATCTTATAGATGAGCCAAACACAACATTATAAAGGGTACTATAGGATCTGATAGATGAGCCAAACACATTATAAAGGGTAAAAAAAAGGATCTTATAGATGAGCCAAACACAACATTATAAAGGGTAAAAAAGGATCTTATAGATGAGCCGAACACAACATTATAAAGGGTACTATAGGATCTTATACATGAGTCAAACACAAATTGAAATAGGGTACTTAAGGGTTCAATGGGGCAATTCAGCTGAAATAGCTCCTACCCTCCCACGCGCTCTCTCCCATGGGATGCCATCCGCGGAGGTTTATCCATGCTCTATCCTCTGAATGCTGAGTGTCAAATCTTCTTTGCTAGTATGCAGCACAATGCTGTGGGTAGCATCATTGGCTGTGGGCACGGCGGTGTCACTGATGCAATGCCCTCTGCTGGTTAGGGCAGGAATATGTAATTTGTGCAGGGTGCCAGTGATAGCTCGCCTACTTTTCAAGAAGGACACCATAGAATCTTCAACGTCCACCAATGAATGCTGGCAGACGGGATGCCGTTTAACATGCAGCACAAACACTGATGAATCACCTTCAATGTGTTACACTGGGATGTTTATTGCTGGATTTGTAGCTCAGTTTATAGCTGGGTCAGGATGCGAACCCAGGCTAGACAGCTTTGAGGCAAAAAAAAATTCCACATTGAATGCTCCAGTCAAGGACCACACAGTCCTCGTCGAGACCAGGCCCCAAACAAAAGAGCTGCATTGATAGAAATTGATAGAAAAGCGAAGAAAGAGAGAACAGTCTAAGAGTTCCTGAGGAAAAGACAGGAAATGTAAAGGTGAGGAGTGAAAATAAGTAAGAAAAGTGTATGATGTTTTCTTGTAAGAAAGAGA
This sequence comes from Myxine glutinosa, assembly GCF_964187855.1. Lineage (NCBI taxonomy): Eukaryota > Metazoa > Chordata > Myxini > Myxiniformes > Myxinidae > Myxine > Myxine glutinosa. The sequence continues at coordinate 147,327,895 of NC_136265.1, forward strand.
GATTAAAGCTAGGCTGGTAGCTATAGTTTGAGCGAGACAGGAAGTAACACCAGCAATCCTGACACGGAGTGTGTAAGATGGTTCCGGGCACCACCCTAACGCTCCTAAGTCAGAATGGTAGTACTACCCTGGGCGGTTGCCGTCTACAACCCACTGCCTCAGCGTACCTTTAGGCCACCCTTTCAGCCTCTGAGTTTCAAGTGAGGAAGCAGCACGTACCATTTTTTAAGTCTTTGGTATAACTCGGCCAGGGACGGAATTGAACCACCAACGTTCCCAAACTCAGAGCGGATGCTCCAACCACAATGCAACTGAGTTTTTAAAGGAAGCAACAAGCCAGAGCACAGAGGTCATTTTTTGACCGTTCCATACTTTGCACGTATACGTGAATGAATGAAAAACAGACAGCAGTATACATCTGTTTGGCATTCCCAAATGAACATGAAGGCTCGTGATGTTGACACCTCAGATTGATCATCCCTTATACTCTGCTGATTTGTTTATTGTCATTCCTTGTAATCTATTTATAATTACACTGATGCCTCCTGATGTCCACTTCCTATAGGTAATGCACATGCATGCTCCTCCATGAACCTTTTTCACTCAAGAAAGACAACTGTGCACGATTTGCACTGAAAGGATTACTTAATGGTTCCCAGAAAGAAGACTGTGGGGAATGGGTTAAACAACCTCCAAAGATGAAACAAAGGTTGCAGGCGTTTTCTGCTTTACAAGCACTCAAACAGCCAGACTGGCAAAAATGATGAACCCTAAAAGATACGTAAAGACCCAAAAACTAAACACGATGTATGGACCACAACATAGTACATTCCTTTTTGCCTCAACTTCTGACTTGGACATCTGTCAAGTGTTACATCTTTAGTGTTCTGCTCCCAAAGCCCAGAGATATTAATCTATTTCCCTTTGAATCTTACACCGTCTACCCTTCCCAATGGCGGCCTGTTTCACGTCTCCCCAAAACCATGTGTGAGAAACATTGCTGAGTTAGCCTCACTCATTCCTGAAGGGATGGAAAAGGCTATCGTAATCGGTCAGTGTGTGTGTGTGTGTGTGTGTGTGTGTGTGTGCACGTGTTGTTGTTGGTTGTTATCTCATATGGTACAGAGTCCTCCCAGGTCTCAAAAGATCCACCTCCATTTTGGTATGATTCATGGACTAACCTGTGAAGTTTTCTTGTTCTCAAAGTTTTGCTCCGAGGGCTCTTTTGAGGATTCTCACTGAACCCCCAGCCAGCTTCCAACTGCAATTCTTTTGTAGTAATATTCCCAGGGATGTTTTTTAAGATCTCCATGGGGTTCTTTTCATAAGATCATTCCTCCAATAATCACTGGTACAATTTCAGCGTTCCTCAACTTCCTGAATATTTTCACTTCATTTTTTGACATCTTGGTATTTGGTGATGCTCTTGATTTATACATTATTTAAGCCAAAATCACACGGTACTGCCAATTCAATTAGCAATGCCGTCTTTTTTTTGTACATCATTGCTACATCCGGTCGCAATGCTTTGTTTTCTTTGTTCGTGCTGATCGGATCATCAGGTTGTATGTGAGCATTACTTCTATGTTTTAAATGATTGCTTTTGGTTCATGTTTCCTTGAGTTTTCTGGAACTGGGAAATCAAAGTGTTTGTAGATGTGCCATATAATTAATCTACATACCTTGTTGTGCCTTTGTGTATACCGCTGTTCTGACATGAGTTATTTTACATCCCGCTTCATATTTTTATTTTGTCTATTTTGCAATCGTTAAGGCTGTGCTGTACTTGTTGCCCTTTTGATTTCATGTGTGACTTATTGTGCTTCCACCTGTCTTTTGGGGGGGAAAAATTATCGGTGGGTTGGGGATGCCTTTTCTGGCTTGCAGTCTTCGTGTTTAGTAGTAGTAGTAGTTGTAGTTGTAGTAATAGTAGTAGGACTGTGTGTGTGTGTGTGAGAAGGAGAGGGAGAGAAAGAGATCGACCATAAGGGATGTTGCAAATCATTTTACCTTTTTTCCCCCGAATGCGTGCACAACCGTAACGGGTTCTCGGGGGAAAAAAAGGTAAAATGTTTTGCAACACCCCTTACTTAATATTAAACTTACATAGGTCATTCATTCTTAGATATATCGTCACCTAGAACCGACGTTTAACGATCAGAGATGTGATATTTCAAAGCAAAACCAATAATGTACAGAGCTTAACGACATTTCACTTATCTTGTCATCAGTTGTATTATTTATCATCTTTGAGCTTTACACAATGCACTTTTGCCATTAGCAGGTGCATGCATTTCTTTTCGCAAGAGATGTTCGAGTTCAAACTTTGCTTTTGCGTGAGCGATGGCAATGCCCTTGAAAATCAGTTGAATCAGGAGCTGGTGCAACACTTCCTATATCTCTTTCAAACCCGCCAAATCCCACACACTCACCCTGTCTGTCCGAAAGGACCATCTGGGAAAGCCTTGTCTTTCTAGTTCATGAAAAGTTCGAGTTCTTTCTTTCATGAAAGCCTCATCCACCTCATAGGAACATCCTATTCCTAAATGAAGAGGTTTAGTCACTCAAACATTTGGCCCTCACCATCAGCCATGATATTTCTTGGGTAGACTATATTTCCAAGATGGCCTTCAAAGTCAGCCACTGACTGGGCATCACTCGTCATGTAAAATCTTTCCCTGGGCAGTCTGAACTTTTGACTACCTACAAGGCCTTCATTTGTAGCATGATGGAGTACTCCTCTCCCATTTAGGCTGGTGGCACTGCCTCACACCTTGCTCAGCGTTATGCCATGGAAACCAAGGCCTTCAAGATTATTGATATATCCCACGATGAAGCTGAATTGCTGGGCCTATCACTTTCACATCACATACAGGTTGGTGGTCTCTCTGTCTTCTAGAGACTCCTGTCTGGTGTTGCTCCCTCTGCCCTTTCCGTGCTCTTCTTCTCTCCCCACACTCCTCCCCCCACGCCCACCAAGACTTCTGCAGGGTGCACGTGGTCGGCTAGGGCCAGTAACACCCTTTTGGTGATACTCCCAAAATCCAGACTCGCTGCTCACCTACACTCATTCATTCCTCTTTGTTTTCCTACCTGTGGAACCAACTTCCAAATTCTCTTCAATCTCATTCTTCCATCCAGGGCTTCAAAATGGCTGTTCACCGCCATCTCATGTCACACCTCTCCCCCTCCCCCATCCACAACCATGATCTTTTCCACCACCATTAACTCTCCCCAAGCCCTCCTCTTTCTGTGTTTCCAGTTTTTCCTTTCACTTATGTGATTGAGAGTTTGCATTATCCTCAATATCATCGGGTTCATCCCCTGTATACATCTTTTTCACTCTTGTGTTCTCTGCAACTTGCTCTCATTCTTCCCACGTCCCTTATCAAGTGTTGCATACCAGTCCTGTTTGGCTTTCAGTGCGAAATAAAATAAGGAGAGACTTCCTATGATGTGTCTACCTCATACCAGGAATATGTGAAGACCGATAATTATTAACGAATAAATTCTGACATACCAGTATCATGGGAACTGAATTGTTCATGTCATCATAGTTGCCCTTCGTGTATTCGAAGACGGCCGTTCACATGTGACATGCGAACCTAGATTAATTTACTTATTGTGCGGGAGTTGCTGCCAAGACAACAACCACACACTGAGTGTCAAGGGATATCCAAGAACAGACCACTTGCTACACACTGCTTAGACAGAATATTTACAATCTATCATTGTTGCCGGCGCCAACTCGTCTAATCTTATAAGGTCCTTTGGCTCAACGGATTTCCGATGGACAGCACACACATCCATACCTCGCCGTCCATGCAAAAAATACCATGGTGACAGTTTGTTGCTGGGTCGATATTCGAACCCTGGCTAGACAGCTCAGTGGGTAGTGTGTGTACTTCAAAGCTATCGAGCCAGCCCCAAATCATTGATGTATCAATCGATAAATTACAAAATAGCGAGAAAAGATTAATTGATATATCATAATGGTTCATATTAGGAAGAACCTGGAATTGCAAAATGAAAGATATTCAAATCCCAGCGATATTGGTGCTCTGGACATAAATACCTCCTCATTGTGACCTTCCAAATCCAAGTCACTTCATCAAAGCCACCATGGTGCCATAGTAACCTGTATCAAGGGAGGAGCAAAGCACACGCACCCCTCCTTTATATGGGATCGTTTCTCTGTATGCAACTTTAACATAGGGACTGAAAATTCGTTTCTCGGCTTCGACTGGACGAAATCGGCTGCAAGTTTCAGAAGTAAATGCTTTATGCGTTGAGGTAATATGTTCCAAATTTCAACAACGTCCGTTTCCGCATTCTTGAGTTTTATTAAGAAAACCCGCAAATTCACGTTGGTGTCTGTCCGTCTGTCGGTCCGTCCGGCCATCCGTCCGCCCAAAATGTGTTCACGTTCCTATTTCAAAGGCTATACATTGAAACTACCTGAAACTCTAGAAAAGTTCATAAAAAGGGGCACCCTACAATGCCTACGTATATAGGTTAACTTCTTCATGCAGCTGTATGAATCAAATTGGCACCCCTTTATATGAACTTTTCTAGAGCATTAATTGGTTCCTCCGAAGAACACCAGGGTAGTACAGCATTCACATAAGATATTTTTGAATGTCCCTTCTTTTATATTGTTTGGCATTTTCTACAAGCTATGAAATGTCCCTTCTTTTCTATAGATTGCCACATGGCACTTACCATATAAAGGGGCCTTTTCTATGCCCATGACATTATTCACAAGAATTAACCCTACAACTGAGTGAGGACTTGTTTTTCTATAAAAGATGAGGGTATTGTACCACACTTCTATTTCATGCTCTCGTTGTCTTGTCCTGTAAAGTATAGTGGGATGGTGCTGGGATGACATCAATGAACGATACTGCAAGTGAGGAAGTGACAAATGAAAAGAAAGACGAATTGACGAATCTTGTAATACTTTCATGGATATAAAGTACGTGATTAATGAATGAATTGGAATGACTTTCATTTGTGTTATGAAGGTGGAAACTGGAATTTGATCTGGGAGATTCATAGAAGTCACATATTTGTTCCTCAATCACATGTTACTGCCCACAAGCATGCACAATTAAAACCTCGATGATCAGATATTGTATTTCGCGTTTACAAAATTTCTCTTTCGTCTCACTTTAAAGCATATATATATATATATGAGAAACTGCACATTGACCCTTTCACATAGCAAAATGAACCACTCTGCATCCCATTATGTACAACAGGGTCTCTCTTGTTTTATTATACTTCTGTTGTTTAATCCCTTTTATTGTACTATATGTAATTTTACTTGTTTTATCCCTTGCTTTATCTATACCCCTCACTGCACCTATATCCTCACTGCACCTATTTTCTCTATATCCTCACTATCTCTATGTCCTCCCTGCATATATATCCTCGCTATCTGTTTCAGAGAGTATATACTTATATAATCGCTCTAACAGATCCAAACAAGATCCTGGAGTGCTAAGCTGAACACTTTAAGGGTGTTCTCAATTGCCCCTCCTCCATCTCAGATGCGGCCATTGACTCTCTTCCCCAGCGATCTATATTATAAGACCTTCCCAGCCCTCCGACTAAAATAGAGACCACCAGAGCTATCCAAGAGATGTCATCTGGAAAGGCCCCTGGTGATGAAGGTGCCCGCTCCGAGGTTTTCAAGTTTGGTGGTGCCAACCGCCTCATCTGACTGACTGACTGACCCAGCACTACAATAGCATCTGGAGTAAGGACCAGGTCTTCACAGGTCTTCAAAGATGCCACGATTGTTCCCATATACAAATGCAAAGGTGATAGGTCGTGTGTCGACAACTACCGTGGCATGGCCCTACTATCTATTGCTGGGAAAATACTTTCCAGTATAATTCTTAATCGCCAATAAGCAACAATTGTCAACAGCATCACCCCAGAAAGCCAATGCGGCTTTCATGTAGCATGTGGCCTGACCGATATGATGTTCTCTGCTCGTCAACTTTAGGTAAAGAGCCAAGAACAACATCATGATCTACAGATGGTTTTCGTCGACCTTACGAAAGCGTTTGACCTGGTCAGTAGAGAATGCCTGTTGAAGCTACTGCACAAAGTCGGCTGTCCTGCTAAGTTGATCAACATCATCAGATCCTTCCACGAAGTCATGGTTGCTCATGTATGTAAGGGACAGTGTATGCACTTCTGAGTCATTTCCTGTTACCAACGACACAAATTAAGGCTGTGCCCTAGCTCCCCTATTATTTAGCATTGCATTTTCCTCTATGCTTCATGATGCCTTTGAAGATTGCACCCTGGGAGTGATGATCCAGTTTCGCACCAACTGTAGTGTTTTTAATTTGCAGAGTCTGAAGGCCAAGCCCAGAATCACAGAAATGTTGCTGCATGATCTACTTTTCGCTGATGACTGCACACTCTTCAGTCATAATCCCGAAGATATGCAATTTATTGTCAACTCCTTTGCGCAATCTGCTCATCGTTATGGCCTTATGATTAGCCTCAAGAGGACCGAGGATATGCTTCAGCCAAGACCGGAATGTGCGTATACCGTCCCATACATTACGCTCAATGACACGCCACTCAAAGTTGTAGATAAGTTCTGCTACCTTGGAGGTGTCCTCTCTAAAAATGCAATGATTGACAACGAAGTAACAGCAAGACTCGGAAAAGCGCGTGTCCTTTGGAAGATGACATATCGCCTTTGGCATCAACGTGGCATTCACCTGGACACCAAGAGTCTGAAGGGAAGGCCCGCTGGGCCAGTTACTTTGAGCGGCTGTACCAGGCTGGCCCACCGGCTGTTGAGTTGGATGTCAGGGGTGTTGCTATCCCAAATGCTGACCCCCCCAATTAACTGTGAACCGCCTCACTTGTGGAAACACAGGCGGTGGTGAACCGGTTGAAAGAGGGCAAAGCTCCTGGGATTTGTGGCATCCATGCTGAGCTTCTCAAGGCTGGTGGAAATGCTGTACTTGAGACATTGCATGCAGTTCTGTGCTCTGTTTTGAGCACAGGCATCATCCCAACTGACTGGAAGAGGGGTCTTGTTGTTCCCCTCTGGAAAGGGAAGGCTGATCACCAGGACTGCAACAACTACCGAGGGGCGACGCTACTCTCGGTGCCTGGCAAGGTCTTTGCTTGGATCATTCTTGAGAGGGTTCGCTGCCATCTGCTCGAGCACCAGTGACCGGAGCAGTCAGGCTTTACACCAAAGAGGTCAACAATTGACCGTATCCTTGCGCTTCGGGCCCTCACCGAACGCAAGCGAGAGTTTCGTCAAAGGCTGCTTGCAGCCGATGTTGATCTCCGCAAAGCGTTCGATTCGGTGAATTGGGATGCCTTCTGGAGGATTCTTGGTCTTCGTGGGGTGCCACCAACGCTGATCAATCTGATCTCTGAACTATACTCTGGTACTGAGAGTGCTGTGAGGTGTGGTGGCTCCATCTCTGACTTATTTCCAGTTGTCACTGGAGTTCGGCAGGGGTGTGTACTGGCTCCCACATTCTTCAGCACTTGTATGGACTGGATCCTGAGGAGGATGTCTGAGAGGTCAGGCTGTGGTGCATTGTTTGGGAGTGTCAAGATCTCTGACCTTGATTTCACAGATGATGCAGTCATCCTTGCGCAGACGCTGGATATTCTTATGGGGCCCTCCAGGCACTGAATGAGGAGGTGGGGCCACTGGGGTTATGGATTTCAGGCTTTCAATGACATCTTGGATGCTGCTGTCTTGCCTGTGCCTGTTTGTGGCGAAGATGTCGAGGTCACGAAGAGATTCAATTACCTTGGCAGTGTTATTCAAGTCTCAGCATGTTGTGAGCCAGAGGTTGATAGACGTCTGGGTCAGGCCTGGGATGGGAAGTCATGGATTCACTGGATCATGGGGTGTGGTGCTGTTGGTATCTATGCAGGAGGACAAAAGTCAGTCTTTAAGTCCTTGGTGCTTCCAGTCTTGCTCCACGTATGCGAGACTTGGACCCTTACCAAAGGCCAGAGAATGAGACTTAACTCCTTCGGAACCAAGTCTCTTTGGAGAATCCTTGGCTATCGCTGGTCGGACTTTGTGTCCAACGAGCGGTTGCTGAGAAAGACTCAGATGAGATTTGCAACCTGTATGGTCCATGAGCATCAGCTGCGGCTGTATGGACATGTGGCTCGTTTTCCAGACGCTGATCCAGCTCACCAGATACTCTCAGCAAGGGAGCCTCGTGAGTGGAGGAGGCCAACGGGCCGACCGCATGCCTCGTGTTTGCAGCAGGTTGATCGGCATCTCAAGGAGATAGGGATGAGCCAGGCATCAGCCTGGGGGATGGCCAGACAGAGGCCCCTGAGGTATCGTCGGAAAGTGGATGCGGTGACGTGCTGCTCCCGCACATGCTCCCATACCTGACCTGACCTGACCTGACCAAGATCAGTGTCTACCGTGCCGTTATCGTATCGACACTCCTGTACAGATGCAAATCTTAGACAACATATCGTCGCCATATCAAACCCCTTGATCAATTCCATATGCGATGTCTTCGTAAGATCCTTGGCATCACCTAGCAAGACAGAAGGGTCATTCCATGTCAAATCATCAAAGAATCTGCCGTCATCTCTCAGATTTTTGTAAAACTTTGGGAACCAATTGGGACCCATGAAAAACGGCAAGAACTCAAATATTTTTGCTAACAGCCTCTTAATTAGTGAGATACAGACTAACGAACTTTGGACTAATTAGCGCGACGTCGCGAATTCAAATGGCCATATCTCTAAAAGTATAACACCTAGAGAGCTGGTTTTGGTGTCATTTTAAAGGTATTTTCATGCCCTATGAATTTGCCTGGGCAACATTTTCCTACCTCCAACCACAAAAAAGTTATCACAAAATATAAACTTCAATTGTGAATCCCCCAAAAATGTATCCTTCAAATTTCCTCAAATTCATCCCAGAGGTACCTTAGGATGTCAAGAAGCTTCCACATAAATTTTGTGATGGGCACTCCAATAATTTCTGAGATATGAGCAATAATGTACATGTACGTATGGCATATAGGTTCGAAAACTTTTCTTCAACTGCTTCAAGATGAACTTTTCCTTGGCAGTCGTCATTTTTCTGCAGCTCCTTCAGAAGTGAACTGCCAATTTCTGTTGGTGGCAGGCCTAAGCATTACACTAAGCCAACTTGGACTTTCCCTGGGGATCTTAGACTGTGAAAGTTGCATCACCTCGAATTACCCACATGGGAAATCCCAGTTGGAATTCCCCAGAATACCTAACACCTCAATCCTAGACCGATGTAGTATCCAGGAAATTGAGTATTTCCTGATCATGACCAGCTTTGCTGGTCAGGACACCTCACACACATGGAAGACCATAGAATCCCAAGAGCGTTTTTCTATGGCCAACTTGAATTTAGTAAATGGTTATGTGGTGGACAAAGAAAGCATTATAAGGACGTCCTTAATTCTACACTCAAGTCTTGTGCCATTACAGCTGTCACCTGGGAACATCAGGCCACAAACAGGTCAACTTGGCGCAACATTTGCCGCAAACGCCTGGACCACTTTAATTGTGGGAGACTTGCCATCGAGAGACAGCGGAGGCAAGAAAGGAAAACCTGCCAACGTCCATCTCGGCAAGGACCAGTCCACACCTGCGATGTTTGTGGTAGACGCTGTGGGTCCCACATTGGACTGTGGTGATGTTAAATCCAGCCATCGCACAACGCACACTGTTTAGTGAGCACGGCAACGAAGGGAAGAGATTTGTCAAAAGCGATAACTCACACCATCATCATATACTCACTATCTCAATATCCTCACTGCACCTATATTCTCACTGCATCTATCTCCTTGCACATATATCCTACCTGTATCTATATCTGACCTGCATTTATATCCTACCTGTATTTATATCCTACCTGTATCGATATACTCACTGTATCCATATCCTCCTTACACATATATCCTCCTGGTATCTTTATCATATCCTACCTGTGTTTTTTATCCTCCCTGTGTCTATATCCCCTTTGCACATATATCCTACCTGTGTCTATATCCTCCCTTTATCTATAATCTATATCCTCCTTGCACATAAATCCTCCCTGGACCTATATCCTCCCTGCACCTATATCCTTGTTGTACCTACAGTCACGTAAAAAAGTAAGTACACCCCATGTAAAGTTTTGACTTTTTCAACATATTTCAACATACAGCTATTTGATATTAATTTCAACAATATTGATAGATAAAGGTGATATAATATAACAAATATCATGAAATATTTACATTTTGTCGTCCATTGTATAATTTAAATAAACATAAATGCAAATTTCGCATGTGGAAAAAGTAAGTACACCCCGACATTTATCACTACTTCAAATACCTAAAATTAGAATCAGGTGCACCAGCTCAGGTGCAAATGATTAGAACATCGTTAGAGAGGATCTTGGAGGAACCTGTCTTATTTAAACCTCAGACATTTAGTTTGGTTTGCTCTTTGTTGTTGAAGTGTGCGGCGTCACCATGCCTAGATCAAAAGAGCTCTCTGAGGCCTTCAGAAAGAAGGTTATAGATGCCTACGAGTCTGGGAAGGGATTTAAAAAGATCTCCAAACAATTTGAAATCAATCATTCGACTGTCCGGAAGATCATCTACAAGTGGAGAAGATTCCAAACAACTGCCAACTTGTTCAGGCCAGGCCGCCCCAGCAAGTTCAGCCCGAGAGCAGACCACAAGATGCTGAAAGAAGTCTCTAAGCACCCCAGAATGTCATCACAGGACCTACAGGTCGCTCTTGCCACTGTTGATGTCAAAGTGCACGAGTCTACCATTAGAAAGAGGCTGCACAAATTTGATCTACATGGGAGGTGTGCCAGGAGGAAACCTTTGCTGTCCAGAAAGAACATCAGGGCAAGACTAAAGTTGCAAAGGCAGACCTTGCAACCTGACAATGACCCTAAACATACCAGTAAATCCACCAAGGAATGGCTGAAAAGAAAGAAATGGAGGGTTCTGGAATGGCCAAGTCAAAGCCCGGATCTAAATCCCATCGAGATGTTGTGGGGGGATTTGAAACGAGCTGTGCATGCAAGAAACCCCTCAAACATCGCACAGCTGAAAGAATTCTGCATGGAGGAGTGGGCAAAAATTTCTCCCAGTCGATGTCAGAGACTTGTAGACAGTTATAAGAAACGCCTACTTGAGGTTGTTTATGCCAAAGGGGGCAATACCACCTATTAGAGCCAAGGGTGTACTTACTTTTTCCACATGCGAAATTTGCATTTATGTTTATTAAAATTATACAATGGACTACAAAATGTAAATGTTTCATGATATTTGTTATATTATATCACCTTTATCTATCAATATTGTTGAAATGAAGATCAAATAGCTGTATGTTGAAATATGTTGAAAAAGTCAAAACCTTACATGGGGTGTACTTACTTTTTCACGTGACTGTACATCCTCTGTGTACCTATATGTACCATGCTTCTACAGTATATTCTCGGCACAACATGTTCTTCCACGTGTTCTTGCCCCAGAGGGGAAGTGTGCCATGCTTTGCTGTGGTTCTTTTGGTGCTGCATGCCACACCTGGTTCCGTATTGTCAGAATGCTTAATCCATCTTTTTCGAACGCCTGAGGCTCCAGCTCCTATTTTTGTGGCTTCCATGTAACATTTCTGCGGGTTTTTTTGCACACACCTCTCTTAGGAGGAATGGGGAAAAGAAGTAATGGCCGATGGGTGAATGGTGAGGACTCCGACGATCATCGAGACTGTGCACTTAAATACAACTGCAGGTAGAATATGCATAAAGAATATGCATTCCAATCTTCTGGGAGTCAAGCTCGTCTCAAGAGAGAATTGTGAGAGAATTGCCAGTCATTACGTGGATCGTACATAAAAACCCATCCGATTCATTAACGACATTCTGGTTCGGGATAATCTACCTGCATCATCTGGTGATGCTAAATCCACTCATATTATCTTCCTTTGTTACAGGTTGGTCTGAATGACTGTGGACCTTCTTACGTAGCCTTCTCCTGCACTTGCACCTCATACATAAATTGAGGAAGGAGGGGGGAAGAGGAGGGAAAAGGAGGGGACGAAGGGGGGGAAAGACGGGGGGAAAAGAGGAGGGGGGAAAGAGGAGGGGAGGAAGAGGAGGGGGGGGAAGAGGAGGGGGGGAAGAGGAGGAGGGGAAGAGGAGGGAGGGGGGGGGAAGAGGAGGGGGGAAGAGGAGGGGGGAAGAGGAAGGGGGGGAGAGGAAGGGGGGGAGAGGAAAGGGGGAGAGGAAAGGGGGAGAGGAAGGGGGGAGAGGAAGGGGGGGAGAGGAAGGGGGGGAGAGGAGGGGGGGAAGAGGAGGAGGGAAAGAGGAGGGGGGAAAGAGGAGGGGGGAAAGAGGAGGGGGGGAAAGAGGAGGGGGGAAAGAGGAGGAGGTGAAGAGGGGGGAAAGAGGAGGGGGGGAAGAGGAGGGGAAAAGAGGGGGGAAAGAGGGGGAGGAGGAAAGAGGAGGGGAGAAAGGAGGGAGAGGAGGAGAAGAGGGGGAAGAGGAGGGGAAGAAAACTCCGAACTCTCAAAACTCTCGAGCAAAATTTCTCAAAAAGAAATCAAATTCCCCCAAAAAAAATTTAAATCTCAATTTCTCAAGGAGCAGAAACTTCTCAACTGGTGTAGTATTTCTCTTTTCCTTATCCAGTATTTGATCTTCTTCTTCTTCTTCGTTTGTATGCAGCACAGGGCTGCGGGGTAGCATCATTGGCTGTGCTGAGGACGCGGCTGTGCCGATGATGCTTCAGGACTTGTGAAGAGACCATTTACATTTTACAAAGGCACAAATCCACGGATTAATTTCCTTCAATCAACCCTTATTCGTCTTGCGTTGAAGTTTCTTCGAAGAGAACTCGTATTTCATTTTACAGTGAATCTACCACAACTACAACGACCTCAATTCCTTTGTACAACCCGCAGCAGTCGTCATGGCGTTTGCAACAGCATGTGTGGGGACGATCGACGATGGAAATAAATAAATAAACAAACAAAACGTACTGCGTCATTTCTCAGCAAAACTAACTTCCGCCAAAAGGAAAGTCCCTCTCAGAACCCAAGGAAATATAAACGACGCATGCTGCTCGGTCAACCATTGCTTCTGTTCCCGCCAAAAACCCTTGTACAACAAGATGCTGATGCGTGTGTGCTGCCTCTGGATGTCCGTCGCCTCCACGTGTCTGCCGCTAACGCTAACGGATGCGCAGTCGAACGAGACATTAAAAAAGGTACGGAACGTCCACCAGCGTTTTTTACTTCGCTTCGTTCACGCCGTTTGGTGTATAAATTAAATATTCGTGTCTGCCATGGATTATGCGACGTCTCGTACGAAACAACTGTGTGATATGATGTACATTTCATCGACCTCCTTAGAAAAAGATAATAAAATTAGTGCCATTTCTGCCGCCCGCTACACCGCTGAATCCATGCCTGATCGAGTTAAGACTTCGAGGGAGGGGAGGGGGTCATTTGGCCCATCATGCCTACGCTATGGATCAGAGGTTTAAATAGATCAGGTGAGTGTTGTTGGGAGGAGGGTAAAATTCTCCAAAACAGAATGTTATTACTCTGAATTGGGATCCAAAGCGGGTACCTGACTCTGAGTCTGGGAGGTCAGTGGTTCGAATCCCGCCTGAGATCATATAATGGTGTGTACTGCTTCCTTGCTTGAGGTTCAGCATTTAAAAGGATGGAGCACGTTCAAACAACCATAAGTCGGTATTTAATAGTGCAGGCTTTGGTAGGCCTAATGGCCTTGTTTTAACGTCAAACTGGTACTGTATTACGAGACTCATGCTGTTTATTATATTCCATGACATCAGCTGCATCAACAGTGAATAAATGGGGGGAAATATTGATCTTAGCTTGGAGTCAAACATTGGTTATACTGCACTAAAGACTTGTAAACAAGTAGGTACCAATATGTCTCCAATCTGCCTAACGATGCTGAACCTCTACTCTGATTCGAATGCATTATCCTCCATGATGTACTTTGTCAGTCATTTGTGAAGAATAACTGAAACTTCACGCATTTTACACAATTCCATATCTCAAGCGAATTCAATATCTTTGGTATTAACTTTTATAAGGAAACTTAATACGTGGGAGGTCAGGAGGCCATTTCGTCTATCACACCTTTATTATATCAGACATCCCAGCACTTCCACCTGCTCTAGGTGGTACAATTGCAACTGATAACCCAAAGCAGGTACTTTGGCCAGGGTGCCAGCACAAAATGGCCTACTCTTAGAGGATGTTTTTTTTTTTTTTTACATCCCCAAGGTAAGACGACGGAAGGAAGGACAGCATGCTCTGAGGTGCATTACTCCCACTTAACAGAAAAGGTTTTTTTAAAGTTAATACATACACACATATGCACACACTTTTCATGTCTGTTCCTCACAATTCTCCTTACTTATTGTATTGTTTTAGCTATTCTTAAAACATCTATTTATCTATGTAATAGACTAATGCCATCTGTCTGTCTGTCCATCTTTCTGTCTGACCCTGAAACACCGAAAAGTTCTTCTGAGAGAAAAATATGTACAAAGTAAAAGTTGCTTCAAAGAAATCCAAACCTACAGGAAAATTTAAAAAAAATTCAATCAGACAGAAAATTCAACCTGGGCAGTGTATAGGCAACAGGGTGGTGTGCCGCAATGTTTATCTGCCTTGATCTGCATTCATTCACTCATGTGATGTGCTTCTCCTCCCTGCAGTTCACCTATGAGTCTGTGAACCTGCTGTCCTGTCATTTAGCTCCTCCATGAACCTAAATATATAATAACTAGTAACTAGATGGTATTCATAGAATACTTACCCTGGGCAGTCAACTTGGTGTGAGCCAACTCTTCTGTTTTTGAACGTTTCTTTTTTTTTTTGATCCAATATGGCTGCCAGACCACGTGAGCGATGACATCATAAATTTACATTCTCTAACGAATTGTTGCATAGATCATGCTCAATAAATTTCAAACTGATCAGACTAAGCGTTGTCCCCGTCGAATTATGACGTTGTGGCGGACACAAAAGCCCACTGGCGTGGTGACATCATTCCGCGCACCAAGTGGGCGGTGGCCACGCCCGAGGGGTAGGCGTGGCCTCATGATATACACCGGGCGCGCAGCCCAGAGCGCGCCAGTGTTACAGTGAGCTCCTGAAATAAAGACGCTTATAAGTTACCGCTTGTCCGCTTCCTCCTTGCTCGCAAGCAGCGCGCGTAACGCCGCGCTTTACTGGTGACCCCCTCGACGTTGGATCTGCCGGAGCGATCCTTCCACACGCGACGCCATTGCCATGGCCAACTTCATCAAACTTCCCGAATTTTGGGAGGCTCAGGCCGAAGTCTGGTTCGTCCAGGCCGAAGCCCAATTTCAGCTTCGGCGCCTCACCGGCGATGACACGCGCTATTGCCACGTCGTCGCCTCCCTCGGGCCCGGCACGGCCGCTCGAGTTGTGTCCGTCCTTCACCACCCACCGGACGGCCACAAGTACGAGGCACTCAAGCGGCTACTCCTAGCCACGTTCGGCCTCACGGACGACGCATGGGCCGACCGCCTCCTGGATCTCCCCGAGCTCGGTGACACGCGCCCGTCGGTCCGAATGGACCATATGCTGTCACTGTTGGGCGACGAAGCCCCCGGTTCTCTATTCCGGGCGCTTTTCCGTCGCCAACTTCCAGCGCAGGTTCGCCTCGCGTTGGCCGGGACCGGGCTAACGGAACCCTGAGCATTGGCAGCCGAGGCGGACAAGTACTTCGCCGCTTCGGACACGCGGGCGAGAGTCGGCGTGGCCGTCACGGCCCTCGTGGCTGATGCTGCTGCTGATGCTGCTGATCCACAGCATCAGCTTATACAGCATACGCAGCATGCCGATACGCACCTCGTGACCGCCGCCACGCCCCGCCCACCGCCGCGGCGAAAACCGCCACCGTGGGGAAACCCGCCAACTCCACCGGCCTGGCGGAGCCAGCCGCGCTCCTCCAGCTCCACCACCTGGTGCTGGTTCCACGCCAAGTTCGGCCACGAAGCTCGGCAGTGTCATCCGCCATGCTCCTTCAACAGGTCGGGAAACGCCCGGGCCGGCGCTCAATAGTGGCGATGAGCGCCGGCCGTTCGAGCAGCCTGCTGTTCATAACGGACACCTTCTCCGGGCGCCGTTACCTGTGCGACACGGGAGCGCAGGTGAGTGTCGTTCCTGCCGGCACGTCAGACAAGCACGCCGCGGGTGGGGGCCCCGCGCTGCTTGCCGCGAACGGGACGCCCATCCGTACGTACAGAAAACGCTGCCTCTCTCTGCGGTTCGGAGGGCAGGTTTTCCGATGGACGTTCGTCACCGCCGACGTGCCCATGGCACTGCTTGGCGCGGACTTCCTGTGCGCTAATGGGCTCCTGGTCGACGTCAAGCGCAGACGTCTTGTCCAGGCCGAGACGTTCAGCTCGCTCGCTTGTGCGTTGCCCAGCTCAACAAGCGGCTTGCCAAGCGGCTTGCCGAACGGTTCAGTTCCGGCCACGTTGGTCTGTACGCTTCCGGCAGCGGACGCATTCACCCGCCTCCTCGCCGGCTTCCCGGCCCTCACGCGGCCCACCTTCTCGGCGGGGGCCGTCAAGCACGAGGTGGCCCATCACATCCCCACCGTCGGGCCACCGGTCTACGCCCGGGCACGCCGCCTCGAGCCGACGAAGCTGGCGGTGGCAAAAGCGGGGTTCGCTACCCTGGAGCGACTCGGCATCGTTCGGCGCTCAGAGAGCGCTTGGGCGTCGCCGCTGCACATCGTGCCGAAGCCCGGCGGGGGATGGCAACCGTGCGGGGACTATCGCCGTCTCAATGACGCCACGACTCCCGACCGCTACCCCGTCCCCCACATTCAGGACTTTTCCGCCCGTTTGGCGGGCATGTCCTTCTTCTCGAAGGTGGACCTCATACGCGGCTACCATCAGGTCCCCGTCAGGCCGGAGGACGTCCCGAAGACGGCGGTCATCACGCCATTCGGACTCTTCGAGTTCCTGCGCATGCCCTTCGGTCTGAAGAATGCGGCTCAGGCGTTCCAGCGACTGATGGACAGCGTCCTGCGTGACTTGGATTTTGTCTACGTCTACCTGGACGATATCCTCGTCGCCAGCGCGTCCCGCGAAGAGCACCTACGCCACCTCCGCATGCTCTTCGAACGCCTGGGCCAGCATGGCCTGATTGTGAACCCCGCAAAGTGCCGGTTCGGCGCCACCATAATCGATTTTCTGGGGCACCGTGTCACCAGGCACGGAGCCGTCCCCCTGCCGGCCAAGGTGGAGGCGGTGAAGGGGTTTTCCGCGCCCCCGCACGATCAGAGGGTTGCAGGAGTTCCTGGGCATGGTGAACTTTTACCATCGGTTCCTGCCCCGTATCGCCCAGCTCCTGCGCCCCCTGCACGAAGCTCTCCGAGATAAGCCGGGCAAAGGCGACGTTACCTGGACCGAGCAGATGGACACGGCGTTCACGGGCGCGAAGCTCGCCTTGGCTAACGCCACCATGCTCGCGCACCCGGCGCCCGATGCACCGATCGCCCTCACCACCGATGCCTCAGACTACGCGATGGGCGCGGTGCACGAGCAATGGGTGCGTGGAGCTTGGCAACCGCTGGCGTTCTTTAGCCGGCAGCTTCGCCCGCCCGAACGCCGTTACAGTACCCTCGACCGCGAGTTGCTCGGGCTTCACTTGGCGGTCAGGCACTTCCGCCATCTGCTCGAGGGCCGTGCGTTCACTGCCTTCGTCGACCACAAGCCGCTGATCTTCGCGATGGGCAAGGTCACCGAGCCGTGGTCGGCCCGGCAGCAGCGTCACCTCTCGGCCGTGTCCGAGTACACGACGGACATCCAGCACGTCGCGGGGAAGGACAACCCGGTGGCGGATTGCCTTTCCCGGGCCGTCGCCCACGCAGTCCACCTCGGCATCGACTATGCCCGGATGGCAGCGGACCAGGCCGCTGACCCCGACGTCCAGGCCTTGCGGACCGCCGTCACGGGCCTCCGCGTCACCGAGGTGGCGTTCGACGGCGCGGGCGCGGCCCTCTTGTGCGACGTCTCCCTCGGGCGTCCTCGCCCCATCGTGCCCGCGGGCTGGCAGCGCCAGGTGTTTGACGCCATCCACGGCCTGTCCCACCCGGGCGCGAGGGCCTCCCAAAGGCTGATCGCCGACAAGTTCGTCTGGCATGGCCTCCGGAAGGCCGTCCGCGGCTGGGCCAGGACGTGCCTCGTGTGCCAGCGCGCCAAGGTGCACCGGCACACTCAGGCCCCGTTGGCCCCGTTCACGGTGCCGGAACGCCGGTTTGACCACGTCCACGTGGACCTGGTGGGACCTCTGCCCCCCTCGCGGGGTTTCACCTACGTCCTCACCATGGTGGACCGCACCACCCGGTGGCCGGAGGCCGTGCCCTTGGCGTCGACAAGGGCGGCCGATGTCGCGCAGGCTTTCATTGCCACCTGGGTCGCCCGGTTCGGCGCCCCCTCAGACATCTCATCCGACCGCGGCCCTCAGTTCACCTCGGAGCTCTGGGGGGCGGTCGCGCAGGGGCTCGGGGTCCGGCTGCACCGAACCACGGCCTACCACCCCCAGGCTAACGGCCTGTGTGAGCGATTTCACCACTCATTGAAGGCCGCGCTCCGTGCCACCCTCCGCGACGGCGGCTGGGTCGACAGGCTCCCCTGGGTCCTGCTGGGCCTCCGGACGGCGCCCAAGGAGGACCTGCGCGCATCCGCGGCGGAGTTGGTCTTCGGGCAACCGCTGCGGGTGCCGGGCGAGTTCCTCCCCGACTCCACGGCACCATGGTCCGCGGCACAGCAGTGCTCCGCTCTGCAAGAGACCGCCCAGAGGTTCGCCCCGGTGCCAACGGCATGCCACGGGCACCCACCGACGCACGTCGCCCCGGAGCTTCGCACGGCGGAGTACGTCTTCGTCCGCCACGATGCCCACCGGACACCACTGCGGCCCCCGTACGACGGGCCTTTCCGCGTGCTGGAGACCGGGGCGAAGCACTTCACCCTGGACATCGGCGGTACTCCTGACCGCGTTTCGGTAGACCGCCTCAAGCCGGCCCACCTTGACGTGGACCATCCACCGCCAGTGGCCCGACCCCCACGTCGGGGATGCCCCCCTGCGGGCGGACCCCCGGCACCGCCCAGCCCCGCCGCCACGCCGCCCCCCGGTCCTGCACCCATCCCAGGGGCAGCCAGGGGCATCCCACCTGGCATCCGTGCACCCCGGACGCCGCCTATCGCCAGGGGGCGCTTCGGCCGGGTCATTCGTCTGCCCCGCAAACTGGCCCTCCAGGTGCGCGGGAATTCTGGGGGGGCACGTGTGGCGGACACAAAAGCCCACTGGCGTGGTGACATCATTCCGTGCACCAAGTGGGCGGTGGCCACGCCCGAGGGGTAGGCGTGGCCTCATGATATACACCGGGCGTGCAGCTCGGAGCGCGCCAGTGTTACAGTGAGCTCCTGAAATAAAGACGCTTATAAGTTACCGCTTGTCCGCTTCCTCCTTGCTCGCAAGCAGCGCGCGTAACGCCGCGCTTTAACGTCATAATTATGGCACCAATGATGTCATCGTTAACAACACCTATTCCCCATATGGAGTTATTTACAATGAGCCACGTTTCAATTTTTTCCATGGAGCGGTTTCGGAGATATAGAGGTGCAACCTTTTTTCGATTTTTCCAAGATGGCGCCTGTACCACGTGACATATGACGTCAAAATTGTCATTTTTAAAATTCCACAGGAGGAGCCGGTCATATTCTGAAAATTTCGTGCCAATCGGACTAACAGTTGCAGAGAAATTTTTTTTTTCATACTGATCAGATCAAGTGTTGTACGTGTCGAATTATGACGTCATAATTAAGGCACTGATGACATCATCATCAACATATCTTATTCCCCATGGTGAGTACTTGACAATGAGCTATGTTTCCATTCTTTCCATTGAGCGGTTTGGGAGATATAGAGGTGTAACGTTTTTTCCAAGATGGCGTCTGTACCACGTGACCTATGACGTCATAATATTCACTAAAATATTCGACAGGAGGAGGCACTCCTATGGTGAAAATTTCATGTCAATCGGACCAACAGTTGCCGAGAAAATGAATTTTTTAAATGCTGACACGGCACACACTTTACTTTTAATAGTGAAATGCAGACACGTACCCAACTGAATGCTTAACCCCGCTTTTTGCTTCACAAGGTTTGCTTATATCTTCTGTATTTATACGGATGTAAATGAACACTGGTTTTACTCTGTTGCATATCACGTGCAGCGAATTTCTCCTCCCACCTTGTATTTATTGTTATTTTTAAAAACTCTTCTGTACACCGCCTTTGAGGCCGAGTATGCAAGCCACCGTCTACAATTCCAACAGCAGAGACATATTTACTCTTTTATTGAAAATATTTTTCGAGTTTGTTTTATCCTCAAAATAGACCGTAGTGAACACACATTTGTGTTAAAATATTGACCTTTAAAACCTACCGTTATGAAGGGGACAGACATGTGTACAAACACACAAACTGACATTGTGTTTTCTTTGGTAGATAATATAATTACTTTGGATAATAATAATTACCAACATCAAACCAGTCTATTTCAGTCTAGTGCAGGACTAAGACCTTCCTCAACCCATATCCAGGTGTGTGTTGGCATGCGTACTTGCCACCCTTGGCAAGTGCTGGTTGGTAAGAGTGAGCAACCGCATGGTAACCGAAGCCAAACCACCCAGCGGAGAATGAAAGTAGTCTTAAATCACCCGATCAAACAGTCTCTCTGTTACGAGACGTTACAATTAAGACAACATGTAAAAATATGATATTTTAACATCCCTGCCTTAAAAGATCATAATCGCATCGTCACCATGTGCAAAAAATATTCTTCTGAACTAAAATGCAATATTGACACAACATTTGAGTCATGCATGGAGGACCAATAATTCCTGACATACACAAGTCGAAACAAACAAAATCAAATAATGACAAACATTCGGGTAAAATCATTGCAAAGGGGGTAAACGGACATCGAGTCAGTGCGAGGCTCTGTGCATTGTCTTACCTGCAAAAGGGGCACGACCACTGTGTGCGCAGCATACGCCGGGAGGAGAAAAAGAGAACTGGAGGGAGCGATAAGACCTCGTGGGTGGGTGTTTGCACGTAGAGGAAACTGTGCTGAGCCTGATATGTGTTGCGGCTTATGAGTCCACCTTAGCAAACCATACAATAAAGCTCAGCTGATATCCTTTCGTATTAAAAGTGAAAATGGTCTTGCAGATTCAAAAAAACTAGATTGTCAGTCCTCATGTACGCCATGCATTTTAAACTCTCATGCCTAGAACATGTATGTACGTTGTCGTGCCTCGAGCACTCAATCACCTGAGTTTTGAACGTTTGGACTCTATCTTATTCGGCAATCCATCCGCCTTGCGGTCGATTGACGTTGCAAACAAACTTGACTTCCCCTTTTGCTCACTGCTTAGCTCTGGTAAACCAATTTTTTTGTTGTTGGGTAGTTCCACTTGAATATTTCTGTGTGATATTCCATCATCCTGGGCCAAATGTGTCGTTTCTCTTTTCTATTCCGAATGTTACAAAGATGACTGGCATCGTATTCAGGAAGTAATTCCATCATGCATTGAACACGAAGCTTCAGTGAAAAATGGTGTCTGCTGCCTCGCATGGGACGATAAAAGCCAGCTGTCCCATCTGCAATGTGACGTCTGAACCTCACTGTTAACATATGAAAGAGTAATAAACTTTTTCTGGCTCGTGCTCAGGACTCTCAAAAGTATGGTTCATTACCACAATTGCCTCATTAGAATCATCTTTGTCTGTAAAAGCGAGACATCCATGCATTCCACACCGGTACTCTCTGAATCACGAAATGTTATTTTCTGTCTTTACGTTCATTTTTAATCACATAATCCACATCCATATATTTTCCTTCACTGTCAGCATCATTCTCCGCCATTCTCTTTATCTCTATGATCTCCAACTCTCTCCAATATACAGTACTGTGCAAATGTGTGGGTGTTTTTTTTAGGTCATCTCATCTCGATTCTCGAAGAGGTGACATTGTAAAATGGGTCGTGATGTCCAGTTGTCCGGTCGGTAACTTTTTGCTATTTTTGCGACCCTTCCCTTATCACCTGGCTGATTGTTCTGAAACTTGGCACATGAATACAAGACAGTAGCCCACACAATCGTTCAGGCTACGATTCTTCTATTTCAGATTAGGAGGGGTTACCCCCTGGAATTTTGGATCCCTACTCGTCCCATATTTACCAACAGATTGCTCTGAAACAGTCCTTCTACTCTATTGTCTGCACAATCGCTTTGGCTTGAAATTTTTGACTCCGGATTATGGGGGCTCCCAATGGGAGTTGCCCCTTGGGAGCTTTGAATCCCTACTTGTCCCTTATTTACAAACCGATTGCTCTGAAACCCGAAACAGCCCTTCTACTCGATTGTCTGCAGGATTGCTCGGTCTTAGATTTTTTTTCGATTTCGTATCGGGGGATGGGGGGGCCTCTCAGAGGATCAGATATTATATCGTCATGTGCTAGTAATATCACTTACCACAAAGAAAACATGCAGGATTTTGTACAGTAAATAATAATCAATTATTAAAGTAATCAACACCAGATATATATATCAATGTGACTTTCAATAAACCACAATTTAAGTTGAAAATTAGTGATTATTTTAAATTTATTTTCATCAGCTCGTTCCCTTGCTTGAACGTCTGAGTGGGTTAAAAATGGCCCAAAGTAAGCACCTTTGAACAGAACGGTGTGTGAAGATCCAAACTCTGTGAGAAGAAGAGCACACTATGAAGAAAATAACAGAAAAGCTGAAGATCTACACTTGTGTGAGGTATACTTTGTAACACCTGAAAGATACTGGCTTGCTACAAGACTATAAAAGGCCAAGACCCAGAAGAACCTCCCTAAGGCAAGACGAGCACTGGAAGTTGCTCAGCTTACATGATAGGAAACAATTATGTCAGCAGCTGAAAAATGAAATGAGCATGTGCAGAAGGCTGATTGTAGTAGGTCACCATGGCAGCGTTGCAGCAAAGAAACCACTGCTGAGACCACAAAATATGGTGAAAGACTGAAATTTGCAAGGCAACACCAAGATTGAGTGACTGAACCATGGAATTGGGTACTCTGGTCTGACGAATCGAAGTTTGAACTTTTTGGATCGAATAAATTCCAGTTCATACGCTGAAGACCTGGATAATGCTATGACGTGCAATGTTTGCAGCCTACTGTTAAACACGGGGGAGGCTCTATGACTTCTATGGTTGTATCTTGGCTCTTCGTGTAGGAAAACTTGTTCAAATCAATGTGACGCTAACAAAAGAGAAGTACAAGCAGATACTGCAGCACCATGCAGTTGCAAGTGTAAATTGTTTAATTGGAAAAGGAATAATTTTCCGTGAAGATAATGATCCAAAACACATTTTCAATATAATAAAACAGTATTTGGAGAACAAGGTTACAGCTGGAACGTGTTCCGTTTGCAAGCGGCTTGCTTTTGCTTGCCAAGCCAGCCATTCTGTATCAACCACTTTGCAATTTGCTTGACACAAGTGTCTTGACAAGCAACGCAAGCGACTAAGAGAGGTGTTTGGCCAACATTAAGCGAGCTGCTTGCAAACGGAACACTTTCTTATGTTAGCAAAAATGGCTACAGTAGTCAAATTCAAAATGATTGGTGGCTAATTCTTCAATTTTGCTATCACAGTGGATGATCGTAAATAAAACATGCATTTCATACTGTTGTGGGAATGATTCTTAGGGGGTATTAAAAACTGCTTAATATAGTCCTCTTAACTCCTTAATATTTGTGTAGAATCACTACACATCATCTGTAATCACATCAAAAATATTAGTGGGAAGACTGTAAAGAAAAGGGTGGGTTGGGGAGTGTCGGAAGAGAAAGGAGAATTGATCGTAATAGGGATGGATTGAAAGTGACTGAATGAGGTATATGATGTGAGATGTAGGTCAAAAATTAACCATTTATTCACACGTACTATAGAGATGGTCCAATGACCTTTCTGTTGACTTGCATAATTCAAAAAGTAAGGTTGAATGTGTCCACCTGGTGTTGTGTTTAGGACTCTTGAATCAAGTGAAATATCCCAGCTTTGGAGGTGTATTGCCACATCCTCAACAACTGGACCTGTGCTCATGTAATGAACATGATGTAATGTTCATGGACCAGATGCAACACCAACACCGACTCGGTATTTACCTAATTGCATGCTGACACTGCTGACCAAATACCAGTTCAAGCCCGATAGGGCTGGCTGTCTGGTTAGTAACCCGAGGCCAGTTTGGGTACACATCGGTCAGTACAGGTACATAAGTAAGGAAGTTATGGGGTTCATATGCCTGAAAAGGGGTTCTCAGCTTCAGACCCTGTATATTTCACTCGGCTACAGAACTATTTACTCTCTTGATATCACTGGTCGGGTCATAGTCTGATATAACAAAGTCCATTACTCATCATAGTCTGATGGAACAAAGTATATTACTCGTCATAATCTGATGGAACAAAGTCTATTACTTTTCATAGTCTTATGGAACAAAGTCTATGGAATGAACAAATCCTGAATTTGTGGTCCAATAAATATTCCAGCCTTCAATTTGGCATCAATTAAAATCGCTCCAAATTTTTATTTTAGGTGAACAAATCCCACACCTTCAACACTCATTGCTGATGCAAAGTTCTTCATTCGGCCCAGCATTACTATATGCAGTGGCGGAAGAAAAAATTTTTTGCGGATGTACTAGTGGCACATGTTGCCCATTGAATTTTCCTGGAGTATGATCCCTTCTTGCTGCTGAAATTAAAATAAAATATTATAATATTATTATAATAGTGAAGTATACACAGTATTAAAAATAACACTCAAAATACGTGACCCTCATGTACATTTACCCTCATGTAAATGAGGGGAATATCATTTACCCTCATGTACAAGAAACCAGTTTCCCAGCACCTGTTTCATTACCTGACATTCCGATGTACCTGTTCATGGTAGGACAAATGCCTCTGGAACATTCCATTCATACCTTTGTGTCCATGAGGTTATGTGTACCCCAATGTGTGATGGCGGGACGCCGATCGTCGTAGCTTAGCATGGTGGAAATGCAATACGGCAAAGAGATTGGAAATCACAACTTCAGTATTTTATAATTAATCTCTGCCTTTGATTACAATTGACGGGATAGGCAAGCAATGATGTGAGGCTTTAACTCCAGGTGGAAAGGGGGAGGGATGGAGGTGGCAGTGAACAGCAGACGAATACATAACATACTCCTCTAATATACAACTGCTTGCACAATCGAGCAAAGCTCTGTGAGACTTTCCATAAAGAACCTTCCAATTGGGGACATAAAGCTGGCTCTTAAGTCAGCCCAAGCTTGGGTGGAATGAAGTGGAAGGAATCGGTGCTGTATGCGACTTTTATCATTGCAGCTGTTACGTGCTCCTCCCCAAACCCCGGTCACGGTGTACCTCCGAGCCCCGAGAGGAGTCACGGCAGAAAGATGTGTTATTCTGTGTGTCAAAGATCAATGGTGAAACCACACCAATTGTTACCAACAAACAAGTATTGTATTAAGGTCACACAAGACTAACAGTACAATAACAATATTAATCAATTGTACAACCAATATATAATTCCTATGATGGTACCATCAGTTTCGTACAATATAACTCGCTGTGCTCCAAGTGAGCGAAAATAATATTCCCAATGTCTCTGTCCCAGCTTCAAACCAAAGTCGATCCACGCTCCAGTGATCGTTAGAACGATGTTGTATCGAGACCAGAATCCCGTTCGGTTGACAGTCACACTGCCAAAGATAGGCAAAGGTATCCTCAAGAGGCGACTGGGAAATCACATCTTCGGGTATGGATGATCAACGGCTCCCCACACGGCGAACCGCAAATTCCCACTCGAAATCCAAGTTACACACACACACCAGGTTAACGTCTGGATGCGGGGGAAATGGTTGAAGCGAGGTGAAAAACCTGGAGCGATGCGAAATCAGGCGCGAGGCAAAATAGCCAACGGTCCGTTCTCGAGACGTAACGGCACTCCAATGATTCTCTTCGGAATCAACCGCAAAACCTGTCATGCAGGTTTATCTGTCACAGCGATAACAACTCTGTCGCAGGAATCCCTTTCCCAGGAAACCCCAAATCTCGCTAGTGACCACCGTTCGCCAGCGTTTGCTCCAGACCTCAAAGCAGCTCGGATCCTTCTCGACCTCACTCGCTCTGCCTCCTTTTCCTCTTCTTCTTCCTCTTCTTCTTCGTCCGGTTCCCGATTCGGTTTCCGGTTTCTTTTAAAACACTAACTTTTTTTACCTTTTAAAAACAGTGATCTCTATTTCACTTAAACGATAACAATAATAGTACATACAACCAAAAATGTTTCAAGTGGATGAAAACCACAACAACGGAAGTGACGAATCCGTAACACAGGTAAAATCTCGACCTCAGCTTCTCCTGAACCGATTGCATTCAAATTTTGCTTAAACACCCACACAACCCTGTATTAATTGTGACCTCGTTGTTGTTCAATTCCCTGGAAAATCGCCGTTATCTATTTGGTGATGACCCCACCCTCTGCTGTGACATCCCTAATCCTACAGATAGGCAGGCTGCAGCCTCTTCCCTCTCTTCAGACCTTGACAAAATCACAAGATTGTCAAACGCTCTTGAGGAAGTTCGGTATTTCAAACTCCTGCATCTCACTATCAGCCAAGATCTTTCTTGGGAAAGCCACATTTCAAAGTTGGCCCCCAAAGACAGTCACCGATTGGGCATCCTATGTCATAAAAGTCCTTCCTTGGCACAACTGAACTCCGATCCACCTACAAGGTCTTAGTCTGCAGCTTGATGGAGTACTGCTCTCCCTTCTGGGCTGGCACCCCTGCCACACATCTTGCTCAGCTTGACCTTCAAGATTATTGGAATCTCTCACGATGAAGCTGAGTCTATGGGTCGATCACTTCGCCATCACAGACAGTTCCTTGGTACAAGGTACCTTTTTTCCCGCCTGTGGAACCAACTTCCACATCCACTTCAATCTCATTTTTCCCTCCCGATCTTCAAGACAGCATCTCAGCATCAGCTGTTCATCACCATCTCTGATCATCCCCAATCCAAAACCATGATTTTTTTTCTAACATCGCTAACCCCCCAATCGCTACCCCTACCCCACCCCAAACCCTCCTCCTTCCAAATTTCCATTTTCACTTCCTGAGAGTTTCCTTCTGTATCCATCCTGTACACTCCATGGAGCCTCTCCTGCCCCTCATTCCTCCTCACCAACACTATGTAAAGCAGATGAGGTAATATCTGGGTGTATATCGACAGTTTTAGCTCGATTAGTATTACATTACTCTCGATTTTCTTTTTTATTTGATTCAATGTACCATACTCATTACATAGTGCTGATGCTGCCGAAGCAGTTTCTTGGCAAGGGTTATACTGGGTGGTTTGCCATTGCCTTCCCAGGATTGCTGGTCCGTGCCCGATTCTCTTAAATGCTCACTGTCAAGCAAGGAAGCAGCATGTACCATTTTCTTTTAATTTTTGATATGACTTGACTGGGGTTTGAACCAGCGACCTCCCAGACCGAAAATGGACACGCTTACCATTAGGGTGGTCCACAGATATATGTAATATTTAATACTATTAAAAATCCATGCTCCACAAGGCTGCCCTTGTTCCTATGTTTGTAAAGATCATATGAACCAAATATGAGGTCAATTGGAACTTATTTAGAGGTTGTTCAAAAAATAGCATTTTTAATTTATCCTGTTTTTTTCAGATGGCAGAAACTCGCAGCTCTTCCACAGTTTGGTTGCTGGGCAAGTCTGAAAAGGAAATAATATGTGGGGGACTACCAACCAAAGGACACACATTGCAGAAAATGGTGAACCATCACATACAAGAACACCATACAGTTCGTGAAAGTGCCAAACTTAGTGTACAGTACAAGCTGTGTGTGCATACTGGGAGAAAGCACGAATTCCAGTGCAGAGAGTAGATTCCTGTGAGCACCAAATTTAGAAGTTGTATGATGCCTACAAACTGGTAAAGAAAAATAGAACCAAGACATTCGAAAACTATAGAGTGAAGGAGCAGATGTTCAAAGATGATCTTCAATCCCTCTTCGATATCTCACCAAATGATGCGCTTGAGAAAATGACGAATGAAGAAGACAAAGCATTCCTTATCATGCAGAGTGAGGATCCCTCAAGTTCACGTATGGGATCTGTGGACAACACTCTGGCAGTGAAGGAGAACAGAAAGCATATCAGGCTTGAGAATGAAGATAAAAGAAAGAAGAAACATGCTGCTGAGACTCTAACAGCGATGCAATCTGTTCCATCAACATCGGCTGTGGTTGATGATGATGATGATAGTCAGGTTCACTATGTTTTTCGTTCAAAATTTTGGTAGATTAGCAAAACTATACATTTTTGGAATATTCAGAGCATGAGGAATCCAAAAATTAATTTTTACATTTGCGTAGACACCTTTGCGAAAGTGACACTCAGGACAGTGATGAAGATCTGTAAAAGCATATTCCTGAACGGTATAGACCTCGTAGATCCTGTGTATAGGACTTATAGTTCAATCTGATACTACCTATAACTTCCTATAACAACCTATAACTTCAAAGGACTTGCAATATCATGTATTATGTAATACAGTTATATCACAAATATAAAGACAATGGTTTTCAATTACCTTTGTTTGTTGCTTTTCTATAATCCTGAGCACTATTTTGAGGCCTTTATTGGATTCCTTGACCCAGAAAACATAGGATTAGCATATTTAATTAAGTCTCTAGGTTGACTAGAAGCCGAGATCGCGCAAAATATGTATTTTATGGCGGCCATTTTCAAAATCCAAAATGGCGGCCATGCAGGTGTCTGTGCAAATGCCAACATTGATTTTCAGATTCTCCATGCTCTGAAGATTCCAAAAATGTACAGGTTTGCTAATCCCAAAATTTTGAAAGAAATTATATATGTTAACATAGTGAACCTGACTATCTTCATCACTGTCCTGAGTGTCATTTTCGCAAAGGTGTCTACGCAAATGTAAACATTAATTTTTGGATACCTCATGCTCTGAATATTCCAAAAATGTATAGTTTTGCTAATCTACCAAAATTTTGAACGAAATTATATTTGTTAACATAGTGAACCTGACTATGAGTCTGAGATTGAAAGCTCCGATTCAGGGGACAATGAATTCAAACTCCAAAGTCCATCTTCTGCCAAACAGGCGAAAAAGGCTCCCATCAAAGTGATGACTCCAGCAATAGTGGCAACTCTGGACAGAGTAAATCTCTCAGATCGGCGTGCTATGTTTGTGGCCAGTGCTTTTGCACAATCTCTTGGTCATACCATTGAAGACAAGTGCAAGCCAACAATAATAAATAATTTGAGTGATTGAAAATAGATAATTATCTATGAATTGATGTATGATGCTAAAAATTCTGTATCTTATTATTCATTAAAATTTGTCAACATTTTGAGCAACCTCTAAATATTGTCCAATCAAGCTCAAATTTTCACCACAACCTACTTTCTTCAATAGGAATAGGGGCAGGCTTGTGGAGAAATGAAAATCCAATCTTCAAATTTTTGGACCACCTTACCATTCATTACTCCATCAAGTCGGGTTACTCTCAATGAGTATTACATTATTACCTTTGCCACCGAAGGTGGATGGAGGTTATGTTTTCACCCCTGTCTGTTTGTCTGTCTGTCTTTCTGTTTGTTTGTGAACAGGAGATCTCAAAGTAGTGGACGGATTTGTAGGAAACTTGGTGGACAGTTTGAGTATGTGACAAGGACGAATCAATTTGATTTTGGTGAAGATCCGAATCCGGATCGGGATACGAGAATTGTTTTTTTAATGCAAGTGATTATTCAAGTGATTATATATCGAAAAACGATATATAACATGATATTTCAAAAGGTTGTGGACCAATTATGATAAAACTTCATGGATGAGTTGGTTTGATGACAAGACCAAGCCGGTGAGATTTTGCTTTCGGTCCGAATCCTGATCTGGCCTATCAGTGGGATATTAAATTTTACGTATCCAGCCAGGCAGAGGTAAGTGCTCTGCAGAGTGCCTTTCTCGTGTATAAATGAAACTACTGTCAACTTTCGTTAAGAGGGACCGGCCATGATGACGTGAAAATTGTCCCTTGTCGGTGATGTTCCCTCATAAAACATGTAAAATACTGTCGTGTGTCTACCCTGTAGTGAAGACTTCAGGGAGACAGATGACCAAACGAGCTTTAACTTCGAGGCGTATACCCAACTATGGCAGTACCTTGTGCACCCACGGGGGTGGAGGGTAGCAAGGTCTTACCTGCACGGCCGGACTCGACTGGGGTTATCCAATCCCCACAGACAAATAAACGCACAAGACAAGGAATTGAAAATGTAACAAATAATGGGTTTAATAAAAATAAATGCAATACAATGAAAAGGTAAAACTAAACTCCTAAATGAGGGACCCTCCACTCATACTCGATTACACCACAACACGGGGAGAAATAAACGAATGTAAAAATAAATATGAAGTGTGGTGCGTTATCTGTTACTCATCTCTGGTCTCCCTCACACGACCCTCGATCCCTGATGGTCAACTGGGTCCCAGGTCCTGTGCGGGAAAACGCCCGAGGGTGCGAAGTCGCGCAGCAACCAACCGGTCCGCCCGAGGTAGCCGAAATCCCTCTTCCTCCGATGGGTCAGGGTGAGAGAGAGAACAATGGTGCGACCGCTTTCACCAAACCAGCACGAGAGAGGGAGAGAGATGCATCTGCTTTCACCAGTCAGGAACAGAGAGAGACAGCGAAGTGCGACCGCTCGTGAACAAGCCCAGAGCCCGGACCAAGAGAGAGTGCAACTGCTCGCGATGAAACCCAGGACCAAGAGAGAGAAAATGGCGATGCCCTGCCTTTTTACTCCTCGGTCTCGAACGTTCTTTCTGACATCACCTGCAGTCCAATCACCGAGCGCCACTCGCTCACCTAATTGTTCTTCGCTCACTCACCTCACGGCCACACTTGGCGCCCATCAAGAAGATTCGCTGGGTGGTGTCAGTAGTAGTGTCCGGATCCGGTCGGCGATCGTGTTATTTAATTTAGGTGCTGATCACATGGCTGGTGGTGTAAGTGTCATAAGAACAAAGGGAAAAACTACAGAATCATTTACAAAGAGGAAATATACCCTTGTACCCTAACTAATTAGCATAGCTCCACCCCTTGCCATGGAGACACATGACGCTTACATGGACATCCGGGCCTAACTTAGATACATGAAGGTGACTACACGGTATACGGCGCACGCTATTCTATACAATCCTATCTGGACTAAGGTATTTCATTGCCTAGCCCCATACACGTAACAATACATAGAAATGTCGCTTTCAGCCAAGTCCCACATAACTGAAGTTTAATTGTAATTTTGTTTTTATTAGCACTGTACCTAATGGCACTCAGCACTTGTATTTACGCTTGAAAGAATCATGCGCCATGTATTTAAATGGATACTCGATATGGTTATGTGTTAAGCTAACTTATATTTATGATATGCTAGCAGGAGTACCCTTTGTTGCCTGGTGTCAATTTGTTTTTGTTTTCCTATTTTTTAATATGGATTCGGCATTTGTAGTTTCATGAATTTGTGGATTCGGCATTTGTAGTTTCGCCATTGACCACATATAGAAACATTAACCACATTTATTGGTTCATGGTTTGGCATTCACCGTTTTCGCATTGTCTGTGCGTAGAACAGGTACCTCGCTAGTTAGCTATAAACATTTTTTTTGCCTGGCATGGCATGTTTTGCGCTTGTCTTCATTACCCTGCACTCGCGAAGCGAAAAGCAGGGTTAGGCGATCGGTTACGTGCGTACATGTGGCGTACGTGCGTGTCTGCATTTTTAAAATTCATTTTCTCGGTAAACATTGGTCCGATTGACATGAAATTTTACCAGAGTGCCTCCGCCTGTAAGCTTTTTTTGTCCCCCGTCGCACCGCGGAGCGAAAGGGGGACTATGGTTTTCCCCTCCGTCCGTGTGTCCGTCCGTCCGTCCGACGTCCGTGCATGCGTGCGTGCATGCGGGCGTGCGTGCATGCGTAAGCGAAGGACCGCCTTCGAATTTGGTGTGTGGGTGCAACCCACGTCAAAATCCAAGATGGCCGCCGCCATGTATGTCTGATGCCATGTATGTCTGAACCTTGTGAGCTGAATATCTTGAAAAATAAACGAAGTACCAACTTCTAATCTGGTGTGTGGGTGTATCTAGGCACAAGGAAGAACGCTATTGAAAATTGGGTCGCCACGTCAAAATCCAAGATGGCCGCCTTGCGTCTTCCACTTTGTCAACTCGCATCACTTCACCGACGGGGGACCTAGGCGTAACGCTTGTTTTCCATAAGTATGACGTCATAGGTCACATGGTACAGGCGCCATCTTGGAAAAACAGAAAAACGTTGCACCTCTATATCTCCGAAACTGTTCTACGGAAGAAAATTGAAACGTGGCTCATTGTAAAGAACTCCACATGGGGAATAAGTGTTGTTAACATTGACGTCATTGCTGCCTTAATTATGATGTCATAATTCCACAGGGACAACGCTAAGTCGGATCAGTTTGAAATTTCTTGAGCGGGATCTACGCAACAATTATTATATTAGTGAATATATATTTTTGATGTCATCGCTCACGTGGCCTGGCAGTCTTATTGGATCAAAGAAAGAAAAAACCTTCAAAAACAGAAAATTTGGCTCGCACCAAGTTGACTGCACAGAGTAAGTATTCTATGAATACCATGTAGTTTAGGACACGTTGTCCTCATGATTGAAGATTTCGTGCTAGCTTTCATGGTGACGTAGGCCGATCGAAGGCAGATTAGCTTGGTTGGTGGCAAGCTTGCCTTTGAGCCAATTGGTCGTGGATTTGTTCCCTTATGGAGTCGAATGCAAAAGAGTTGCCACCCTGGTGCAGCGCCATCTGGTGCAGCATTTGGTTATTTGGCATGGAACGGTAAAGCCGACTGTCCCATCTGCATTCAGATTGTGGAAGATCCCACAGTGTTTCTCGAATAGAGTGAGCCATTGTGTGCCAGTTACTTGGCTTAGAGATCAATGGGATATGTGGGTTAATTATAATAGAATGAGGATGTTATTAAGTGAGATTGAGTCATGGTGAAAATGTGGTTAGTACATACTGTATAGATCTAATATATAATAATAGCTATATTTTAAGTTTGTACAACAAAATCACCTTGTTTCTATTCTATCACCACACCCATAAAGCATTTATAGTTTTCCATTCCAAGCAATAATGTCAATGAACTTTGGAACTTATTATCATTCCCGGTCATTAAAAGCTTCATCACGTGGGAAAAGGAGTATATACCGGGCATTGTCTTTTAAAAACAAATTTGACATCACATGACGTTGTATACTGAACTAGGCCGTTCTTCATGTATTGGTGATCTTGAGGCAGTTCTTCATGAATCGGTCATTATCGTTGTGCCACTTCTTACGTCAGGTTAATTATTTATTTATGCTCAAGTGTGGAGATCGTTTTAAGAATCTGCTGCCTGTTAATGATCCACCGCTCGTGATGAACTTTGTACCTCCATCTTGTTCCTTGGAGACCGTTCGCAGCAATTCCACGTTTCATCATTGCCGATGTCCTTGTAAGGCCTGGCTTCATTTAAAGTGGCATCCATCATGAACGTGTCCTCAATTTGAGGGGTTATGAATCAAAACGTAATACTTCATGACTTATAAATCCAGAATGCCTAAAAGTCTATGAAAGTCACGTGTCGAGTAATAATTGTTCACATTACGGAGAGGAGATACGCATTCAAACTGAAGATCACGTGGTGTCCAGATTACACTTTTACTGCTAGGAAATATTGTAAGACTCACTAATTATCACTCCCTTTTGTCCAGGTCTGGAGACTCCGCAGACATACATGCCCATCTGACACCTATGAACACAATGGCGAATGTTGTTCTCCATGTGCAGCAGGTATGGACTATATGTATACCATGGTATCCATAACAATACTCTAATTTTCCAGGATGAAATACTCTAATTTTCCACGATGAGGTTTTGTTTCAACCTAATGTCAAGGGATGTAAGGTGCTGAATATACTTGCTACACTCAATATAGACAACCCTGGTGTTGGGCTAGCGGCTAGGGTGTCAGCTTAGGATCCTAGGATCCTGGGTTCGAATCCCGGTCGATCGCTGAATTAACGCCAGGGGGGTTGACTCAGCCTGTCATCCTTCCGAGGTCGGCTAATTGAGGACCAGTTCACTGGTAATTCCCTGTTTGTCGTTAAAGGCGGCAAAAAGGGTTGGCGTCAGGAAGGGCATCCGGCCGTAAAACATTGCTTCAAAAAGGGGACCGAAAAACAACAACAACCACGGTTCCCGAAAAAGGCCAACCCCCGCTTGCGGGGAAAAATGGCCTCTAAAGGTGTTTTTTTTAATTTTTTTTTACTCAATATAGGCCATAGACCTGTTCATGTTCTGTTACCGGAAGCCCTTGGCTTGCAAACTTCAACATTAAAAGTTTGTTATTGTTCTTACCATGGGCTAGACTGAATGCCAGATTGAAAACCGAGAAGGCCATCGCGTTGCAGTACCCTGGGCAAATTGCTAATTCCTGCCCTAGTTTATCGGGGGGAGGAGGGGAGACTACATCAGTGGCACAGCTTTGTCCCCGGGTATCGTTTACACAAGAGGGATATCGGTGTAACAACACGGGCCGGAATACCAAACAAAAACAAGCAAAAACTAGAACGGGCACTCGGTAGAGCGCATACCTTCGCCGCAGCTACTTTTGTTGCCAAAATAAAAGACTACAAGATCTGTGTAGCAAAGCATTTTGGCATTAGTTTCATACAAATTGGACACAAATTGACCGCGCTATGGTAAAAAGACGATTTTGACCTTTTCATGACCTTGACCTTGACCTTTGACCCGATCGATTCCAAAATCTAATCAAATGGTTCCCGGATAATAACCTATCATCCCACCAAATTTCATGCGAATCGGTTGAATACTTTTTGAGTTATGCGAATAACATACACACACACACACACACAGACATACAAATAAATACACAGCGATCAAAACATAACCTTCCGCTTTTGCGAAGGTAAAAAGAATTGCTCAAACTCAATGCCGTGACGTTGCTGTTTCCCAGGAAAGTTTGTCAAACGACACTGCACCTCAACGACCGAAACGGATTGTGGCGATTGTCCGCGAGACACCTTTACCAATGACGTGTCTCATCTGACGGAGTGCATACGATGCTTCAATTGCGACACTGGTGAGTCGATTACATCAGTGAGAAAAATAATCACATCTTAACTCTGATGATGATCTGGGTTGAAGTCATTTTGGTGAGGGATTGCATGGCTGTGTCTAACTCTTCAAAACGTTCATGGCCATTGAGGTTGGTGAAGCCATGCTGGTGAGTCTGGACTACAATTGTTAAGCTGCTAACTCCAAAATAGTTCTTGTCTATTGATTTACAGTACGTCATGAACGTTGAAAGAAAGATTCTTACTCGTGTGTGATTATCTTGAATGGACATACTTTTTTTTCTCATAATAGTTGCTACGTAATCATGCTTGACATTCTTGCTTCCTGTGGGGAGCGGAGATTGTTGGATTGTGATTTGGATGCCATATGCTACAGCGGATGGCTACAAGAAGGTGAAAGAGTGCACGCCAAGTGAAGATTCCGTGTGTGAGTGTGCCCCTGGATTTTTCTGCGTGAACAAAGGGCAGATCGGGTGTCGACGCTGCCAGAGGCATTCCAGCTGCGATAATGGCATGGGTCTTGAAAAATTGGGTGAGAAATGGTGCAAAGAATAATAATTGTTATTTAATTTTATTTATTTTTTAAATTAAAAAAAAATGCTTGTGGAGGAACATACATGAAAAAAACGTAAGACACACGTTTTCCAAATCTGGTTGCAGGCTGAGCATATTCTGGCATTCCAAGTTATTCCTTGAACTAGAACGGCACTCTTCGACATCACCACGTCGACTGATATGCCTCCGACATCGACTGATATGCCTCCGCCAACATTATTACATCATTATAATACTTGTATCAAGTCTGATTTAAAACCATTCAGCTGTGCGAGTGTTATCACATTTTAACCTGACATTACCTCTGACCTTTGACTTATTGACCCCAAAATTTAATCAGTTCATGTTTACATCATTATACATACCTGTACCAAGTTTTCATTTAAATCCCTTCAGCTGTTCACAAGTTCTCACATTTTTACTTGACTTGGCCTTTGACCTCGGGATCCCTTTAGCCATTCTCATGTTATCAAACTATTACAGACTTTGACCTTTAACCTTTGACCTCTTCGGCCCAAAATCTAATCAGTTAATCTTTACATCATTATACATCTACCATACATCATCATTATACATTATACATTATTATACATCATCATTATCTGTACTAAGTTTGAATTAGATCACTTCAGCCATTCTCAAGTTATAATCCGATTACAGACTTTGACCTCTTGACCCCAAATTCTCATCA
Source organism: Myxine glutinosa (assembly GCF_964187855.1). NCBI lineage: Eukaryota > Metazoa > Chordata > Myxini > Myxiniformes > Myxinidae > Myxine > Myxine glutinosa. Next base: position 147,364,625 of record NC_136265.1, read on the forward strand.
TTTAATCTTTACATCATTATACATACCTGTACCAAATTAGAATTAGATCACTTCAGCCATTCTCAAGTTTTAGACCTATTACAGATTTGACCTTTGTCCTTTGACCCCAAAATCTAATAAGTTAATCTTTACAACATTATATACTAGCAGAAGTACCTGGCATTGCCGGGTGGGGGAGGGGGGGAGAGGAGGGGAGGGCAGGGGAGGGTGGGAAGCAGGAGAGGAAGGGGGTTCATTTATATGCTGGTGGGTGAATGTGGCGTTCATCCCGTTTCTGCGTTAAGTGTGATGCCGAAAAGGAAGAAGAAGAAGCCGTACTACCAACTTCGTACACTTCCGGAATTGTTTGATTTACTTGTATTCAAACGGCTGGTGATTGTTTTGTATTTATTTATGTGAATGTGTACTTGTCTATAACTGTCATTTATTTGAAAAAGCGTAGGCAGTATTGAGCGTTTTTTTTTTTGTTTTGTTTTTTTTAACTCCAAAAAACCAATCTTTTTTTTTTTTTTTTTTTTTTTAACCTAAAACACTTCCAGGCACTCACTGATGAACCTCTGAAAGTTTGACGAAGATCCGTTCAGCCATCTCTGAGAAAAATGGCGACACACAGACAGACAGATCTCTTATATAGTAGATACCTGTACCAATAGGCTGCATGTTGACCCCAGAAATCATTCACTTTTGTGACCACCATACTGCAACTACATACATAATATCCTTACATGTTGTCAATAAATATATTTCAATAAATCTGTGAAACTCGTCAAAAGCATAATGTGCAAAAACGAGAGAAATATGAAAACAAAACGAACGAAAATCGAGTTAATTTGTGTTAAATATTATCCAATCACAGCGCGTGTCTTATGCACATTCCCCATTGCAACTTTTCCAGTAACCAATTACGCGTCTTGTTACATTTACGTGACACTGCACAACATGGCGACCTACATGTCGTCTATGTCGTCCGAGGCCGATGATTGTGAAGGAAAATCTTCAGACATTTTGCTATATGCACACAGTGGACACTGATTACAATGACATATTTCATGTAGAAAATATTATCCTTTTTCTCATTCTCGAAAACTGCAATGCTATCACACAGACTGCTCCCGTCACTTTTGCAACATGTACATGTGTTGTACTGCCTTTAAATTTCGTTACTGTTATAAATTTTAAGTTTGTCATCTTACAAAATCAAGTTTGATTGAATGTGGATCAGATAGGTTAATACAAAATAGAGCTACAGTGTCTGATATTGGTCAGCAAGTAATGGAGTTTATACTTTGTACCATGATCTAATGCAGTTGCTTTGTTAAATTATTTTTTTCAATGCTCTATTTCCTCCTGATAGATCAGGTAATTACATAAGTAAATATCCCTTGCAGGCATTCATGATCATCCCTCTGATCATCATCATGTACACTTGTAATTAAACTTCTAAATTAAACTTTATAAACGTCAGAGCATTTCTAACTTGTCGAAGACAAAGTTAGAGCACATTGATAGTCTGAAAAACAATGAAATTTCACATGTGGTAGGGGAGAAAACCCTTCGATTAGTAAATTATATTTTTCGTATAATCAAATTTCAAGACGGTGTAATGCTGGGAAAAATCTCCACTACATGTATGCTGTACGTAATGAATGAAACATTAACTTTAATAGAGCAGATTACCCCAGTACGTACGTCAGTGATCACATCTACAGGAATACCACTAGATTGGCTTTTAAATATAAAAATTGGCAAGGAAAAAAATTGTGGGGGATTAGTGTTCTATTTTCTCACTGCTTAACCTAAAATCATGATTATTAATGCATCCCTCAGATAGGATGTAAAGCATTATGTCTTCTTAGATCATAGACAATTTGCTTGCAATAATATTGTCGTGTCCCCGGGGTTAAGACCCCAAGAGGACGAATGACCAAAACGAGCTTTCACTCCGAGGCGTATACCCAACTTGGTGGTAGTGACACGCACGGGAAGGTTCTATGCCTTATCTGATCGGACCACACTCAGGGGTTAATCCTAACCCACAAACACGAAGACGGGACAGCAAAATCCACAATACAAGGAAAGTAAAATTCGACAAATAATTATTTAATGAAAATGAATGCAAATAACAATGAAAGGTGAGGTAAAAACTAAAATTCCAAAATGAGGGACCCTCCATCAGACTGGTATACAAACAATGGGAAAACAAAAGTAAAAATAAATTGGGGTTTATAGTGCCGGCACTTAGCATTGTTGTTCAAGCGAGGCCGTTGAATGCAGTCGGCAGCACAAATAAAGGGGCCCACAGCCGCACGCGGGAAAGATGCACATGATGGTGCGAAGCTCCTCTCGGTCTCGCTATGGACGTGAAGGGATTGTGTGTGGATTGCGAGCTCTAGAACGTCTCCGCAGGCGCACACGAGGCCAAAAAGTGACCATTTGCTCAGGTTACCCGAGGCAAGAGAATTAGCAAAGGCGAGACGTCTTCCTCTTCCTCCTCCCTCCACTATCCAAAGTTTCACGAACGGACACGGCCCGAGATGCAGCCGTTTGCCAGCGCGACCAAGCCAAAGGGAGAGAGCGAATTAAACCGTCCCTCACGCGAAGCCAGGACCAGAAGAGAGAGCAAGATAAAAATGTGACCGTCTTCAAAAAATGTCAGGACCAAGAGAGAGAGCAAGATGGCGTGACCACGTCCTTTTTCCTTCACTGTCGAATGTTCCACGATCACGTCACACTCTCTGTCCAATCACCAAGGGCTACTCAATCACAAAGGCCGGGGCTTGGCCTCCCCGTTATGATTCGTCGTGGGCGGAGTCCAATCTCCGTTCGGGAATGTTCGGATGACGTCGTTCGCCGTGAGGCGGGGCTTGTGTGCCGATCGGCAAATGTGCCGGGTTTGTCAGACCTGGCGGTGTTGTGAGCGAATGAGTCCATTTACAGTGTGATTGTTGTAGTTATTGAGCCTTTGATTTCCTGGCTGGCCGAATGTAATAAGAACATTGGGGGAAAACCACAGGGAGGCAATCACGTACAGGGGAATTTAACCTTAAAGACCCCATGATTAATTAGCACAACTCCACTCCTTCGTGTGGAGATACCTATACGATCTTACCCGGACATTCGACACTACTTAGATACATTGAGGTGGGTTTTTCTTATTCGCGACACTCGGAGCATACTAAAACATTCCTAACTTTCCAATGAGGTTTCATCATCTACCCCCACACATGTAACAATATATTTGAGGTTTCATACTCAGTTTATACTTCATTTGAGCAGTAATTCCTTGAAAACATTCCTAATTGTACATGTCCTCTATGGGACAAAAGAGGGTGACAAACAAAAATTATGAAATTTAAAATTATGAATACTAATTAATGTGAAAGTTTTATCCTTGACACCTTTGTGTGCTTATTCACTCTATTTTTCTTCACCTGTCATCCAAATTACATGTAGTTGCCAGTTGGTGGTTGTAAATTTCAAGAAATAGAGCTCTTACTGCTTATTGCATTGCAGTCTACAAGTTTGAATTGGATAACTTCAGCCGTTCTCAGGTTATAGACCTATTACAGATTTGACCTTTGACCTCAGACCACAAAATCTAATCACTTAATCTTTACATCATTATACATACCTGTACTAAGTTTGAATGAGATAACTTTAGCCATTTTCAAGTTATGGACTTATTACAGACTTTGACCTCTTGACCCCAAAATCTAATCAGTTCATATTTACATCATTCTACATAGGTGTACCAAATTTGGGCAGAATCCCATCCCTGGTTCACAAGTTCACAGTAACAGTATTTTTTACCTAATATGACCTCTGACCTTTGACCTCGTGACCCCAAAATCTAATCAGTTCATCTTTCCCTCGTTTATACATACCTGCTCCAAGTTTGACTAAGATCTCTTTAGCCGTTCTCAAGTTATCGCGGTAACGAAAACCTATCGTGGACTGACGGATGGACGGACGGACAACCTGAAAACATAATGCCTTCGGCGACTTTGTCGGCGGAGGCATAAAAATTGAACTACTCATGATCTACAAGACCTTTGTCTGGAGTTCAAGGGAATACTACTCCCCCCCCCCCCTATGAGCTGGAGCCCCAACATTTCATTCTGTTTTCCTTCATTCTGTGGAATTTAAAGCTCTCAGCATTAGCTGAATCTCCTGCGATGAGGAAAAAGCTGCAGGAATATTTGGAGGACAGAGCACAGACACAGCAGGGGGTGCAAGGCCGGAGAGGAGTCAGCAGAAAGTAGAAAGACTGCCAACCTGCCTGTGGTGAGAGAGTGAAAGGCCCCCAGAATCAGCTTCACTGTGGGAGATACCAATGATCCTAAAAGCCTTGGTCTCTACAGCGTGACGCCGAGTTAGGTATGACACAGGAGCACCAGCCCAGAGGGGAAAGCAGTATTCCATAAAGCTGTGGATGAGCAGCACTTCATTTCCTGTTCACTTATTCCCTTGCTGGTTTTGCCCAATTGTTGCCCTTCTACCCCACTGTCAATTTTATTTTTCCATCAACCTCACTCTTGTAAAGAAAAAAATCCATTATCTTGCTGATGGTAAAGTGTTATAAAAGCTGTTTTGATTTCAATGTTTCGATTCATTTGTGTGGTTTAGGTACCCAAGACGAAGACACCTTATGCATTCAGTGTAAAACCGGTACTTTCTCATCTGGTGGAAACGCCACTTGCCTGCCGTGGCAGAAGTGAGTACAATACATTGATTACATTGAAAGGCTCTGGAACTGACGTCACTGGAGGCTTATTTCACTTCCGAGAAATGGTATTGATCTAATGTCCTCTGTAATATATCCTTAACCAAGAGGGAGGTGTGTGTGTGTGTGTGTGTGGGGGTGTGTGGGGGTGTGTGGGTGTGTGTGTGTGTGTGTGTGTGTGTGTGTGTGTGTGTGTGTGTGTGTGTGTGCGTCCACGTTCAGATCAGCTTCAATATTGTAACTTCTGCATCCTGTTGCAGTTCCCTGGTTCCTCGGGTCAGTTGGTGTCAAAACAACCGCAACCTCTAGCTAATGGTACAGCCCCAAGCAAGTTCCCAGACCTGTTTGTCACATTGCGAAACTCCTTGGGACCTTATACGTAAACCAAATGATGCGCCAATAGGGGCTCGCGACCTTCCTAATCTGGCTGAGCAACCATAGATCGCGAGCGCATTAGCCGCATTCAGCCAGCTTATCTAACGACACTGAAATCACCAAATGAGACCAAATTGGATCACCGCAGCAAGCGGACTCCAACCCTGGCCGAGACCAGGAACAGTACATTTATTTAACAATTAAATTGCATCGGAGGAGGATTACATGAAGCAATAACACCCAGTATGGAATAAACAAATACAAATGAATCGGTAAATAAACCTGTTCGAACCTCTACCGCCCTCCAACAAACCAAACGTCGCGGATTTCTTTATGGTTCTTGTCTTAGGGTCCGTTCATGCACTCGAAAAAAAATTAATGTTCACAGCTCCGGCACACTCAGCTCCACACTCTCAGAGACTCAGGCATTCTCCACCATTAAGCACGACAGCTGTCCCCCCAAAAAATCTCCCTCTTCTCTGGTGAACAGTCCCTCTCCTGGCTTTTACATCTCTCTTCCAGAGCACTTGTAACAGTCAACCCTTTCTGTGTAAGCTGCGTCACTAACTGACCTCAAAATAGCTTCCTGTCCTTTGAAGCCACCGTGAACGGTCATCCGCATGCGACATTGACTTGTACTGTTCCCCAGATGCGAAGCAACCCCATGCAGCCCCATCTTATTCCTCCGGGCTGAGCGTGGCTTTCGGGAGCAAAGGTCACCACAGCACTCTTTGACCTTTTGTGCCGCTTTCTCATTGGCTCGCACCCGGTCCTTACTTCCTTTGGCCATGCAGTTTCCCTCACCGTAGTACACCCCCGGTCCTTGCTTTGTTCGGCTATGCAGTTTCCCTCACTGCAGAGCACTCAGTGTCGAATGTCTTTGCAGAGCGGCGATGGCAGCGCTGAAATGGCGTAGTGTGGAGGACTCGGATAGCACTGGAATGGCTTTGAATGTAATGTGTGTGTTTTGTAATGTAATGTGTGTAAGTTGCTCTGTGTGCATGGTTGTGCTGTAGCCTGTGGGAAGGTGTGGGGGAGGAGTGGGTTAAGGGATGTGAAGAGAGATTAGCAGGGATAGATGAAGAAAGAGATTTTTGAAAGGGAAGAATTCCAAAGAGGATTCTGACCTGCTATGCACACACACACACACACACACACACACACACACACACACACACACACACACACACACACACACACACACACACACACACACAACACATTTCCCTGTCCACGCTTAAAGGACGGGCCTACTGTTTCTGGCGTGCTGGAGGTTGAGAAAAGATAGAAACCTCACACAATGTGATCCTGTTTTTGTTTTTTTTAAACAGCTGTACGGCTTTGGGAATGTCCACGACAACCCAAGGCACTCCTTTTAAAGATGCTGTTTGCGCCAGCCAACCCATACCACCTTCTACACCCACACGCCATTATGGTACCAGTAAGTATCTCAAAAGACAACAGCAGAACATCACACAGTGGCATATCCAGACATTAGCATCAAAGGGGGCAAAATCCTGCTAAATTGCATGTGTTAGCAGGGAAGCATTTATCGCATGTTCATTTGGCCAGATGTTACCCTTATTGTTCTCAACCATGAAGCACCTTGGCTGGGGCAAAATAAAACCGTTATGGAATGATTGCATTACTTTTGCTGTCCATATAAATTTATTTATGTCGAACAAGCTAAAGTGTTGGTGTTGGGCAACAGCCCTGGTGTTGGGCTAGCGGCTAGGGTGCCGGCTTAGGATCCGAGGATCCTGGGTTCGAATCCCGGTCGATCGCTGAATTAACGCCAGGGGGGTTGACTCAGCCTGTCATCCTTCCGAGGTCGGCTAATTGAGTACCAGTTCACTGGTAATTCCCTGTTTGTCGTTAAAGGCGGCAAAAAGGGTTGGCGTCAGGAAGGGCATCCGGCCGTAAAACATTGCTTCAAAAAAGGGGACCAAAAAACAACAACAACCACGGTCCCCGAAAAAGGCCAACCCCCGCTTTGCGGGGAAAAATGGCCTCTAAAGGTGGTTTTTTTTTTAAGCTAAAGATTATATGTCATTATTAGTCCAGGAGCCCAGAAGGTTTATTCAAGTGAAAAGCGCCGGAACGTTTGACCTCATGGGCTGATGGGGTCATCCACCGACATCACAAAAATGCATTGCTGCTGGGTCTGACCTGTGGCTTCCCCCCGAAATCACTCAATTTGTGACGCCATTACCGAAAAACCTATTTTGCTCAATATCTGGAAAAATATACATGATAATATCACGAATAACGTGTCTATACCTATGTTTTCATGGTCAATTATTACCCTGACACCTATATAATTGCTAGAAAATGTGTAGTTTTCCAGGTAAATGTGTAGCCCACCCGCTCATTAAGCGACGCCATTACCGAACAACGATATATGGAAAACTTGCAAATGTGCAGTTCACATAATTAGCCTGATGTCCTCTTGGCATTACAAGTCTTCTCTATCACTTTCGTCACTCTCATCACTGTCCTCACTCCAAGCATTATCTGACTCTTCCTCATCTACTGAATTATCTTCCACGCCATCCCCGTCATCCTCATGTGGGCCTGTGAGGGACTCTGGAACTGAACTTCCTGGATACCAGTCTGGTTCAAAGCAGTTTTGAGACAACTTCCATCCATAGTCTGTCGGACTCGCCCCACCAGTTGGATCTGTCTGATCAGCTCTCTTGCAGATTCTTGCCACATAGTGCACCCTTTTCATATGATTACCAAGTGTCTTGGCGCACGGGGGAAGAGAGGCACAGTTTATCTTCTTTATTCTGGCAAGGGGCTCCTTTTCGTCACCACCACCCATTCGCATGAATGCTTTGTATCTGGCTTCATTAATGTCAGAGGTTTTGAAGCCATACAGCACGCAGACAAAGGATGTAACAGCTTGGACGTCTACCTCCTCAGCTGTTAGAGATCGCAATGCCATCACATGAGCTGCATCTGACTCCATCCGCTGGAAGGGCTTCACTTTGCCCTTTCTGTAGAAACACGATGTGAAATCACAACCAGTCAAGGCATGAAGGCCGATTAGTGCTTCAGTGATACCAGTCTGTTTCTTCTCAAGAATGGCAGCTAGTTTAGTGACATCAATGTACCTTCGGTGGTTGCCAGATCCATAGTCCATGATAATGTTGATCCCTTCCGACCTTCCAGAAAGCCCAAGCAGAATGATGAAGACGTCTTTTGTTTGCTCGTTTGTCAACGAGGATTTCCGGGAATCGTTCCTTTATCTTCGATATCAGACTTTGTGCAGTGTACCTGTCAATGTCATTCTGTGTTCCTCCAAGAGCGAGAAACTCTTCTTTGTACAAATTGAAAATTACTGACGCCAAATTCGGTCAAAATTGGTTCGGTGGATGTGCGGAGTATCGTTGAGAGAGAGGAAGCCAAATGATGAATTGCGAAAAATAATGGGAATAGAGCCTGTGATTGATGCTGTGAAGAGCATAAGAAGACTCCCAATGATCATGGGAGTTTTGTTTTTGATGACTTCATTTTCGAGGAACATCGACAAGTTTTTGAAGGCTTCAACGTGCATCTTCCGATTCGACGTTTGCTCTTCATCCGTCACATGCAGTCTTACATAGTCATGACGACAACTGTTATGGTATTTGGCTTCCTTTGCAATAAGATATTCCCCTAGTCCATTGATCCTAATATCACACTTTTTCTTAGCAGCAAGAAGGATTGCCTTGCTCCCGTCTGTGGTCAAACATTGGCTGAGGGGTTCATTTTTCTGCAACTTCCTCTTCCTCTTTTGTCCACAAAAAATACATTCCTGTCCAAGGACGCCTCTCGTGCTGGTAGAAGGATGATCAGAACTTGAACGAGTGGTCTTCTGAGGTGGTTCAGATGGTTCTGTACTTGGAGGTGCTCCTCTCAACAGCACAGAATCGACTGAGGCAAACTGAGTGGTAATATTTGCCTTCTGGGCCCTCAGCTGTTCTGATCTCTTCCGAGGTGTTCGAAAACTTGTGACTTTGAAGTGCCTTTCGCCGTCCAGCAGCATTTTTGGCTGTTTCCCAGGTGCTGGAATTGAAACACTTTAGGGCACGTTTCTTTTCTCCTCTTTCTTTGCAAATGATACAAACGGGGGCGTCATTTGCCATGATCTGTAAATAACAAAAAGGGACAGAGACCAATGCATTATTTGCCACATTGTAGCAAAAGACAGAGATGGTACGACTCCAGTAGGCAACTTTCAGGGTGAACTCCGCATTTTCAAGCACTAGAGTTGGCATTGTAATATTTCACCATAAAAACATGGTTATAGAAACCTTATTTGTGATATTATCATGCATTGTTTTTCAGATATTAATGAAAATGGGTTTTTCCACAATGGCGTTGCTAACTGAGTGGGTGAACTAAACATTTACACGGTAAACTATACATTTTCTAGCAATAATGCGGGTGTTAGTGTGATGATTGACCATGTAAACATAGGTATAGAGACCTTATTCGTGATATTATCATGCATAGTTCTCCAGATATTGAGCAAAATAGGTTTTTTGGTAATGGCGTCAATAATTGAGTGATTTGGGGGGGGGGGGGAAGCCACGGGTCAGACCCGGCAGCAATGCATTTTTGTGATGTCGGTGGATGACCCCATCAGCCCATGAGGTCAAACGTTCCGGCGCTTTTCACTTGAATAAACCTTCTGGGCTCCTGGACTATGACCTTTAATATTAAATATTTGCACCTTTTGCTTATTCTGGCAAGGCTGGCAATCACCGATGAGTAGTCTACTGCTGATGCAAGATCATTTTCTATTCTGAGCAATGCCAGCCCAGAAAGCTGTTCTCCAGTCATCTGTGGAGTGACGATGATTTTTGATCAGTTTGACCCTGGTGAATGCTTGATCGGTCAGCTGTAACTGCAGAAACTGGTAGTGCCCCTATGGTGCGAAACAATCGTGTAAAATTGGCATAAGCACACTCGAAAGTTTTCTTGATTATGAATTTCAAGATGCCTTGTGTATTTGTGCTTTCATTACTATCGGTATCACTCCCTTGTCATATAGTGTTTAAATGTTTTTGTATGCAGCCAGGATTTGGTCCATTTTTGCTCTGACGAAGGGGGTAGGGCCTGAAATGGCTTCACTTATCGTCACGGCAGATCAATTGTCATTTAAGGTTTTTTATTTCTTTTACGCAGGGACCTGCAGAACATCTGCGCAATGTAAAATATGACTTCAGATCCTCAACTGCCCCCTCACCCCCCACACACATACCCAAAGTGCTCACCCTTCCCCCTTCCAACTCTCAGGCGTCAATCCCCTCACTCCAAGCCTTCAACCTACTGCGTAACCTCCATGGTAAAAGCTCTGCTTGAGAGAATGCCACATAGTTATTTTGGTGGCGTATAGACAATAGATTGCTGCCTAGATTGCTGAGGCCTATATGCACAAAGCATGTGACGGCTATCGGTTCAAAATCCTTTTTAACTCTCGCTTTGGTCGTTTGGCACTGAAGGGAAAACTTATAGGGAGGGCTTGGCCATTGTGAATATGACAGCTCCGAAGATTTGCATAGCAGAAAGCACCAACATGGCCGCCACATGATTTCTCATGTTGGAATTGTCGGTGGCGTCAGACGCACTGTCCAAACAATGGGTGGAAAGGATTCACACAGACAGGCAGACGGACAGACGGACAAAAAATCTTAATATTATATTCATTTGTCATTTTCAAGTCGTTCAAACTCCTGGGTCTCACTATCAGCCATAATCTTTCTTGGGCAAATCCCATTTCAAAGTTGGCCTCCAAATCCGAGCCAGGCAAGATGTTCAACTGCAGGTGATTTGAGCATGAATTTGTGATTTGTTCAGAGTATCGGTGATAACTCATCTACTCTTCACGAAAGATACCGTGGTATCCGTAACGTCGACAGTCCTTCTGTCCACCATTGTTGGCAGACCTCTTCCAGCTCAACGTCCATCCCAGTGACGGCACACCCATTGATGACTGCACGTGAAACATCAGGATGACAGTTTATAGCTGGGTCAGGATTCAACCCCAGGCTAGACAGCTCAAGGCGAGTGTGCATACCACGAGGGCAACGTGAAATGATTTCGATATTGATACGACTGGTAGCAGTTTTATAGAGATGTAGAAATTTGTGTCTAGGGAACTTTAAAAGTCCTCTTCAGGAAAAGTAAACTATTACATAAACAAATATGGTTTACTGGGATATTTGAGAAAAGATTGAGCTTGTCCTCAAGCAGACAAGTTTTAAAGAAGAAATAAAAGTTTAAGAAATTTTTCTTGTGATTCAACTCTAACTGAAACATCATCCCTTGTGCTTACAGTTTTGGTGTCTTGCGTGGTTGTATTCTTGGTGATCATATTTATTCTTTTATACATTTGGAAGTGGACAAGACTACGTTGTCATTCCGTAATGGGTAAGTACAAGCAAAGAATCCCCTCTTTTATAATGTCCATAGCATATTTCATTATGTCTTGTAATACAGCCTTTCCACCAGGTGGTGCTGTATGATACACATTTACATAGAGAATTTTAGTGCAGGTGCATGTGCATGTTGTCCAGTTTACCAAGAATAATGCATTGTGGGATTAATACAACACTTCAGGATTAAAAATTAGTCTCCATGCATCCAGGAAAATTGACAGCCATGCCAAAGAATGCATTTTGATTGTTCCTGCGACCTTGGAAGCAAACAAAAAGGAGTCGCTAATTTTTCTAAAATGAAAAACTACAACGGCATTCCTTAACATTGTGACGTCGACCGATATGTCTCCACGCACATTATTACATCATTATACATACTTGTGCCAAGTTTGATTTAAATCCCTTCAGCTGTTCTCAAGTATCACAGTTTTACCTGACATGGCCTCTGACCTTTGATGTTTGACCTTTGATGCTGAAATCCATTCAGTTCGCCTATGCATCATAATGCATACTTATATCAAGTTTGATCAAAATCCCATCACTGGTTCACAAGTTAGTGCAGTGATAGAATTTTTACTGAACGGTATCTCTGACCTTTGGCCTTTGACCTCATGACCCCAACATCTAATCAGTTCATCTTTACATCATTATAAATACCTGTACCAAGTTTGATTTAAATCCCTTCAGCTGACCCTGGAGGGATAGATTAGTTAGAAGGGCTTAAGGGCCAGAAGCTGGACTAGAACTGTTATAGGGACCAAAGGGGGTAGTTACAGGAAGTAGCGGAGTAGCTAGGTTAGGTTTGGAACTGGCCACCTGATCTGCTGTCCCTAAACGTTCCTGTCCTCGCATGTTCCTGTCCTCCCTCCAACCCACACGATGAGAACGAGACGACGAGAGGCTGACCAGCATCACCTGACGGCCTGTTTTGCCATTTGCTTGCCTGCATATGCCTTTGCCATGGCTGTTGGCTGCCGCTCTTGTCATGCCTCCCCAAGGGAATGTCATCAACAGCCGAAGGGACCACCTGTATTGTGGCTGCACCAATTTTCTGCTTGCCTTTTCGTTGTTATGGACTGTCCTCGAAAGCCACCAGGACCACCTGTTTTGTGGACACACCGACCTGCTGCCGGCCATTATGGACTGTCCTTGAGAGCTGAAGGAGTGTCGTTGAAGCTGAAGGGAAAGGTGCATGCTGCATGTGTGAGAAGTGTTATGATTTATCGAAGCGAGACATGGGTAATGAACGTAGAGCAGCAACGAAGGCTGGAAAGGGTGGAAATGCGAATGGTTGGGTGGATGTGCGGAGTATCGTTGAGAGAGAGAGAGGAAGACAAATGATGAATTGTGAAAGATGATGGGAATAGAGCCTGTGATGGATGCTGTGAAGAGAAACAGGTTGAGATGGTTTGGTCATGTGTTGAGGAAGGATGAAAGTGACTGGTTGAGAAGAATGATGGAAATGAATGTAGAAGGAAGTAGAGGACGGGGAAGACCGAGAAAGACTTGGCTAAAGATGGTGGAAGAAGAAATGCGGGCAAGGGGGTTAACAAGGAGAGATGCAGAAAATAGGGCAAGATGGAGAAGATTGTCATGGGGACCGCAAGGCTAACCCCCGCTCTAGCAGGGAAAATGGCCTTAAAATGCATGTTGTTACTCCCGCCAGGGAGTAATGCATTAGATCGTCTCTGTGTGTGTGTCTTCGTATGTTCGTGTGTTTGTGAACAAGATACCTGGAAAAGGTCTGAACGGATTTGGATGAAAGTTGGTGGGATGATTGCCCTTGGGATGAGGAAGAATTGATTAGTTTTTGGTGAAGCTCAGGATATTATTTCGGATCCAGGAATTTTTTGAAGGATTTTTTACCATTGGAAGACAGGGCTCAGCAGCGGCCACCCACGGCGGGAGTATACGCTCTACTGAGTGGCCTTATCGTTTGTTGTTGTAGTGTCAGCATGCAATTGGGTAAATACCGAGTCGGTTTTGGTGTTGCATCCGGTCCATGAACATTACATCATGTTCATTACATGAACACAGGTCCAGTTGTTGAGGAAATGCCTGTTGTTGCCTTAAAAATGCCTGTTGTTGTTTGTTTGGCTTGAGAGCCAACAGCCAACAACCGCTTTCATTTTCACTATGGCCACCCCTTCCCCCACATGGACTGCCGAAAAACCACTTTGTGCCATGGCCACTGGAACCTCATTGTACGGATTGTTAAACGAGAGGCCCAAGGACCATCTTATGGCTACTCCCCTCCCGGGGAGTGCTGTGGGAGGATCAGTGGGGGCGAGGCAATTGTATCAAATTGTGTGTAAATAATGTAAAGTGTTTGAACCCACCTAGTTATTAGGTGTTATCCACCTAATAGTTACTAGTTACCCACCTAGTTATCTAACCCACCAATTAGTGATTGATGGAGATCGAGATGACCATAGATTAGGGATGATCTGAGATGGTGGTGAAGATCTGGAGGGAAGAGTGAGATTGAAGAGGATATGGAAGTTGGTTCCACAGATGGGAAAGAGAGGAACAAATGAGTAGAGGTGAGCAGTGATCCTGTATTTAGGTAGTTTCACCCGAAGTTGGTCATGTGTGTAGTAATGGATTTTCGAAGAGTCTGAGGGTTAGATACGTGCGTCGTATGAATGTGAAGGAAATTACACAATGCATTGGGTTTAATTAGTTTTGGGGACACTTATGTGTAAAAACAAATGTTACACACAGGGATCCATAGGTAAACTGTATTAGAGGGGACTACACCTAAAAAGTACAGAAGCCATCAGACTTGAGGTCGAGTCTGGTTTGGCGGAGGGGGTAGTGTTATGGTTGCAAAAACGGACCTCCGGGGAAGTTGCATCCAACGTATATGGAACTCTGAGTTAGTTATTTTGTTAGTATGTGTGCTCAGCATCACCTGACGACCTGGTCCGTGACCCTTGTACAGGGGATGGGGGAAAATGGGTTGTGTGGGTTTAGCTAGACTTTTCCCTTCATGTAATTCCCCAACATTTGTCTAACTTTCCAAATTTTCTGACTTTCCATCCATCCTTCAATCCATCTTTCAATCCAGCAATCCATGCGTCCATATCCCTCAACCTCCCCCCCCCCAACCCACACCCAACCTCTCAAATCCAGTATATTCCAGCGCACGGACGCAGGCAAGTTGACCACTTGGACCAATGGAGAGTCGACGCTTATTCTCAAGACCAGTGCTGCACCTCGCTCCACGCTCAATAAAAAGGCAAGCGTATGAGGTCGGTCTGGGAGGTCTAGTCATCTGTCTGGCTGTCTCTCGGTGGTCTGCCTGACCGAACCACGATACAGGTAGACCCGCTGGAGGGCTGAGGCAAGCCGTTGCTGTTTGCTGAACCATGAGTTGTCGGGTGAACCGGCCGATCCATCGGGGCGAGTTGCGCTGACACCAGGAAAACCAAAGAGGTTCCGAGGGAGAACGCTGCACGCAATCCTCAGGCACAGCGGCCACGTGTATCTGCCATTCCCAACACACCGCTCCGACACACCACTCGCATTCCTCTCCTTCTCTTTCCTTCCCCTGCACTTTGGTAATAACAAATGCCCGCCTGTTTATGTGGGGGTAAACGCGAGGCCGCAACCATGACTCGAAGTTCTGTCTATCCCTCCCTCTTCCCGTCTACATTTTCCTCGATGATTGTGTGGCATGCCTCTCTGTCCCTAAATAGATAAGATTGTCGAAAGGGAACTTCCGTGCTAGGGGTAAGCTTCTCTTCTGCCGTTGATGTGAATATGTGCCTTGTAAATACTTGATTTGTGAATACTAGGGCATGCCCGTACGATATATAAATCTAAAATTATATCCCCCCCCCCCCTCTATTTACATGAAATGGTTTGGTCCAAAGCGAACGGCTTGCGAGTACGGTGACAATCCCCCCCCTCTATTTACATGAAATGGTTTGGTCCAAAGCGAACGGCTTGCGGAGTTTGGTAAAGAAATCGCCATAGCGTGCACAAACGCGCAGGAAAGCGAAAGAATCGCAAATTAGTTTTAATTAGTTTTAAAACATAGTTTAACGCCAACATAATTTGCCAACGTGAAATAAATGAATACGCTCTCAAATGTGCCGTCCGAGGCAGAGTCTGTTCGCCACGTTCGGCACACGTGATAGCTCGCTGCTCTCTGATTGGTTGAATCGTTTTTTGGACATAGCTCGGTAACTACTTGTCCGATTAATATGAAACCTTGAAAAGGCACATCCTCGGGTCCCCAGCAATATACCTGGCAAGTTTAAAGTATATCGGACCCGTGGTTGTCGAGAAACAGCGGTCACAGACATACATACATACATACATACATACATACATACATACATACATACACACAGAGATTACTGGAATTATAGATAGATGTGCCTGTTACCTCCACCGCCAAAGGTGGATGGATGGAGGTTATGTTTTCACTCATGTTTGTCTGTTTGTCTGTCCGTTTGTGAACAGGATATCTCAAAACGTTGTGGACGGATTCAGACGAAATTTGGCAGAGATGTAGCGTATGTGAGACGGACGAAATGATTGGATTTTGGTGAAGATGCGGATCCGGATTCGGCTACTAGAATTTTTCAAGCGATTCTTCGCCATTGGGAGATCGGGCCAAAAACGATACATAGCAGGATATCTCAAAAAGTTGTGTATGGATTTGGACGAAACTTGGTGGACCGGTTGGGTGTCTGACATGGACAAATACATTCGATTTTGGTGAAGATCTCAATATGGATTCGGATATGAGAATTATTAATTTTTTAAAGGGATTCTTCACCATTGGGAGATCGGGCCAAAAACGATACATAGCAGGATATCTCAAAAGGTTGTGGACGGATTTGGACGAAACTTGTTGGACAGGTTATGTGTGTGACACGGAAGAATCGATTCAATTTTGGTGAAGATCACAGCTCGTAGAATTTTTTAAAGTGATTCTTCACCATTGAGTGATATGGCCAACCAGGTGGAGGTATGCTCTCTACTGAGTGCCGTTCTAGTTACGTATGCAACTATGCCAGAATGTCTTGACCTCTCCTAAGTACAAAATTCTCTGCACTGGAATCCATAATATTAAAGTGAATGTGTGTGTGTGTGTGTGTGTGTGTGTGTGTGTGTGTGTGTGTGTGTGTGTGTGTGTGTGTGTGTGTGTGTGTGTGTGTGTGTGTGTGTGTGTGTGTGTGTGCGCGTGCCAGGAGGGATGAAATGGTGCCAGAAAAAAAGCGTTGAAGACACAGCTCAGGTCAGTGTTTTTCGGGGGATTTGAAAGTCTCACTATATGAGTTTATTATACAGTTTATTATTTATTGTGTTAATCACAAGCATTGGAAAGAGAAAATATGACGTTTCATCCATTGATTTCATGCTGAATATCAGTTAGAGTAATCTATTTATTACATACACACTAGTCGGGGTGGGTCTATGATGTTTAGGATTTGGTCTTTTTCACCTGTTTAGTCTTTTGTTTGCTCCGCCACTAATTTTACTCAGGGGAACATTTATTTATTCACCTTTGGAAAAGGAAAATAAAGGAGGACAGCATAATGAGTACGTGGAGTGGAAGAAATGACCAAAGAAGGATTAGAAAATGATCAATTTTGAACTGTTCATCCATGTTGTGTGCACACACTCAGGGGTACACATACTCCAATCATCCAATCTCCAATCATCATCCAACTATAACTATTTCGTTTACCGAAAAATGTAACCCCCTCCATTAAAATTGAACATTGCTCAATGTCCGCTGGGACATTTGTACCCTCCTACCTGGGTTCGCTTCCTGTCCTGACTATAAAGCTTATTCTTCTTCTTCTTCTTCTTTCAAATGCAGCACATGACTGCAGGTAGCATCCTTTGCTGGGGGTGCAGCTGTGGTGCTGATGCAGTGTCCCCTGTAGATTAGAGCAATAATTTGTAATTTGTTCAGGGTGCCGGCACGTAAAATGTTAGCTTAAACCAAACTATCACTTGATTTTTGTATAAAGGTGAAAAAAACAGGGTGGAATTTTTTCCAAACTTGTTAAAAGGTACCAAATCCAAGATTGCCACCACTATAAAAAGTGGCACAATTTTATCATTATTTTCCAATTTTATCAAAAAAAATTCACAAATATGTTAATCACTCCGGTTTGTATGTTTGTGTGTCTGTCCGCTCACTTATACTTGCCTTCAGGTCACAATTTTAAACCGATCTTCACGAAACTTCACCAAATGGTAGAGTTGGTCATAAGCAAGAAGCCTATTTTATTTTGAGGTCGAATGGTACACATACTCCTCCAATCATCATCCAACTATAACTATAACTATATCCCATCAGTTACAGGTCAACATAGGCCAAAGTTCACCAACTTTTTCGAATTACTAAAATCATCAATTTTCATCTGATTGACTTGAAATTTGAAGAGGATTTGCATGTCAGGTCTCTGAATTAAACCACCAATTATTTTTGAGGTCAAAATAGGCCAAAAGGTCAACATATGCCAAAGGTCAACAACTTATTTTAGGGATTTCGCAAGTGTCGTGCTATGCACGACATATTTCTTGTTTGTTTGTTTGTCTGTGAGCAGGATATGTCAAAAAGTTGTGGATGGATTCGGATGAAATTTAGTGGAGAGGTTGGGTGTGTGAGGAGGACGAAATTATTATATTTTGGTGAAGATCCGGATCCGGCTACTAGAAATTTTTAAGTGTTTCTTCGCCATTGGGAGATATGGCCAAAACGATACATAGCAAGATATCTCAAAAAGTTGTGGACGGATTTGGATGAAATTTAGTGGAGAGGTTGGGTGTGTGACGAGGACAAACTTGTTAAATATTGGTGAAGATCCGGGTCTGAATCCGGGTACCAAAATTCTTAAAGTGATTCTTCACCTTTGAGAGATCGGGCCAAACACAATACATAGCACGATATCTCAAAAAGCTGTAGATGGATTTGGACGAAACTTGTTGGACAGGTTGTGTGTGTGACGAGGAAGAATCAATTCAATTTTGGTGAAGATCCGAATCCAGATTGGAGGATTTTTTAAAAGTGATTCATCACCATTGAGTGATTGGGCATCACCATTGAGTGATATTCATGTTCCAAGCAATTACCCTAACACAAATACCGTAGTCAAGATGAGGCAGATACTTTACTGTTGCTGCACACCACCACAATCGACAGAGATGCAGAGGATGTGATTGATTCTCCAGACACTGTTGTCTTCCTACTGATGATTCAACTGTATCCAAGCATACCAGTTGCTCCAAGCTTTCTCACAGGGAAGGGCAAACTGAAGAGAAGCATTGCAGTGCAACCTATTTATGACAACTTGTGACAAGAACATGCATCAGTGATATTACACCTACATGCTTTTACAGGATCTGATACATCTGGTAGATTTGCGGCTGAACCAGGGAGTGGTGTTTCGAGGTGTTAATACTGTTACATTTCGCGGTTAAGGATGTTGTTTGCCGAGCGAAGGCACCGCGACCTAACAGTTTCCCCGATTCACCCGATTCACCCAGACGTTGGCCGTATCGCGCCACAGCTATTCAATATGGAAACCTCTAAAGTGACCGAATGTAAAGAGGAAGAAGAAGAAGACGTACGGAGGAATAACAGGTTTTATTAATTATTTACACAAGCCAAGGCAAAGAGAGCAGTTGGTTATATACAGAAAATGGACGGAGCAGACACACAGTGAAATCTTTAGCTTACCTATACAAGCTTAATTAATAAACCCCAGGACAACGTTAAAGACAGACGGACGATCACACTTACACGGGGAAATGCAGGCAGGAAGGAATGGCTTGGAGATGGGTGGCTTTTCGAGGCAAGGAAGGTTCAGCGGGTACTGGGCACGGTCGGGCCAGAAGGCACCGCCGTCAAGAAGCCGAGCTTTGGTCCCAAACTGCGCGGGCGAAGTTCCTCTCTCTGTACTGCTGCCTCGTGCGCTCCTTGCGTTGCCCCGGTCTGCTTTTCCTGCAGCGCGGCACGTTTCACGGCGGCTCGGTCACACCTGCTCGTCTCCAGCGCATCTCCTGGACCCATCTCCGTAAAAGCTCATCTCTTTGACTCATCTGCTTGTCTCCTTGGGGAGCGTCCCGCGGCGGGTTATATAGGCCCCGCCCTTCACCCTTTGCGAACCTCCCCCAAACGTTCTCTCTCCGCCCTCTCAAGCCAAACCCCTCATTCTGGGTTGGATGAGCGGGGCCGACTTACTCCTCCCCTCTATGACGAGGTGGAGACCCGCCTTTCTTCTTCGGCGTTACCTCGTGCGTAATGGAGTCAAATGCAGCAAAGTGGACGGCAGATGGAAATGCAGCAAAGTGCCTAAAGAGGCAATTGCAGCAAAGTGGCGAACCTGGCACTTGGAAGCTGCCATGGGGCGTCAGAGGGCCTACTCTTATTTAATTCGGTGCAATGAAGAGTCAAACTAGTGGGAAACACATCCTTAGCCTACACAGAGAATAAGGGACTAACTATTTAAAAGGATATATCGTGTCCTGTGTGTAGGTTTATGGAATTAACTAAGAGGACGAGCTGCGACCATTCTTTACATTACAAGGGTCAGTTACACACAACAAAACCATACTTTTCACATTCGTTACACTTTCTCAAAATTGTTACCTTTCTCAAATCCGTTACACTTCTCAAATTCGTTACACTGCACCCTCCTTTCTTCAGGCCCGTGCTCGGGCCTACAAAACTTTAACTTAGTGTGACACGTAGGTGTAATTCCCTCTACAATTAACCTGACCCTGAGTGTGACAATTTTAAAACACAAATAAATATGTCCCCCTGCTGCATTGCACCCTGCCGAACAGATTTGCGCCCACAGGATAACCGAATTACGGAATTGTCTTCAAGCTATACATTTACGGTGGGGAGCATTATTTACAGTGATGTTCTTTCTTATTTACGACGCAACCCAGGACCTGTGTTTTTTTTTTTCTTTTCTTTTTAGGGAAACAAAGAGAAGGAAATTCCTGTTGGGAGGGAGGAGACAGCATGCATTGCATCGATGCACCAGTACCAATAACACCAAAGCACCCAAAAGCACCCAAACGCACCAACCAGTGCACAGTCATTACTGTTTGCAATAAACACACAAAAAAAACAACTGGTGGTGGTCTTCTTCTTCTCTGCTGGGCCGATGTTCTTCCCGATGTCTTCTTGCTTCATGCGGCCTACTTGGACATATAAAAAGCACAAACCGTGTCCATTTTTATTTAGGGCCACAGGGGCCAACTAAGGGTGGTCCACCTGTTTGGCATAGGTGCCACCTTACCGAGGTCCGCAAGCAAGATTCCCTGGCCACTATGGCCGGTCTCCAACAGAGGTGCCCTGCCCCAGAACCTGGGGTCCATCAAGTGGTACTTGGCCGCAGAACAGCGGTCCATAAAGTGGTACATCAATGCAATGCATGCTGGTTGAGAGGGTCCTGGCACACAAGACGACCTCCGCACGCTCCCCTCAACACCGAGTGGCGCACAGTCCTCAGGTGGGAGACAAAAGGGGGGGAAAGACAGATGAGCGAGGGGTAAGGTCACAAGGGTACACATCAAACAAGGCAATGCAAGGCGAAGTGCGTATGGAGAGCGAAGTGAGAAAGCTCGTCCCTACCGTACGTCACCCCCCCCTGTCACCTACACTACCCTTGCCCTTACCCCATATTTACAAAATCTACACCTTTACAAATCCGTCGCTACCGTCACATCTTCCCCATATTTCCCCTACACCAAATTCGTCTCCACAATCCCTCTATCCAAAATTTGCCATCACCCAATTCATCATCAACCCTCATAAGGAGGAAGAGATGGAACATCAAGGCACAATGTCACACCCACATCATGATGCGTCTCACATTCCAACATTTGCATCAATAAAAATAATAAAAACCACCTGGCATGGTGTGGAGTACCTGTTACCTCAGGTGAGTGGATGCAGATGGTGCAAGGAGATTTTCATCCTAACTACTTTCTAAATGACATTAACACGCTTTACACTACCCGGGGTCTTTCCCTGCCAATCCATTGGCCAACTTACACTATGGGTTCTAAAAACCAATTCCCATTGACCAAACTGTGGTGCTTCTCCATTTTGGGGTCTCACTCCCCCGATTCATCTCCCGGTGCCCTTGCACAATTTCTTGGCTGAGACGTGTAGCTCTCCCAGCAGGTCTACCCACCTGCACACCTCCACCACTGTAGTTGCCACCCGAGCTTACCTAGCTCCTCACCCTAACCTAACTAACTGGGGAAGGCCCCTCCTGGCTCTGTCACCCCACTCGGTGCCCTCTGGCACTGGGCTACCCGGGTCCGTCCTCCGGATCCTCGGGCCCCATCCACAACTACCGGCTCCCAGAGCCCACCTGCGGCCTCACCTGGCCGACATCCTCACAGTGGTGGAGTGCCCAAGCCAACTACACACACTAACAGGCTACACGCCCAGCCATTTCCACAACACTAATGCACCCATCGAAATACCATTCTTCCACCACGCACCACAGATGCCAATATCCAACCACAATTTACCTATACCCTCTACCTAACACTTACACTACCCTCCCCGGGTATTCGTGATGGGGGTCCATCCTTCCCCCACTCACACCTTCGCACCATCCACTCCACTCCATAGTTTCCACCATACTCACTCCACGACCATCCATTCCAATACTCCATATACTCCACACTCCATGTATTCCACATTCCATGTATTTCACACAACCATTTATTCCATACACCTGTTGGTGCACACCTGTGCACTCACACCTGGTGCCACCTGCACCCTTCCTTCCTGGACCATTTGGTCAACACCACACGCAATCACCACTACTCCCTCATACACTGCTCCATACACCTGTTCAGTTGCACACCTGTGCAATCACACCTGTTCACCATACACACGGCATCATCTAATCTACCTGGTGCCCTGCTAACTTAGTGCTCCCCGTCTTCCCTTTAAACTAAGCACATACCACGTCATTATCATCCACACTACCCTCTCTGCGTCCCCACTACAGGTGTCATTGTCACTACCTAATCTTAACGTCACCTAAGGTCATCTTCTAGGTCCCTACACATTATCCAAACCCTCCCTCGGCGAGCTTACACTGCCATAAACCCCATAAATCAAGTGCTCCTTTGCCCCCGCTGTGAGGGATGACAGAGTTGCCATCCCACCACATCGGGCATCTCCCACTACCAATTTTGCACACCAAATTCCAACCAATCAAAAATTTGCCAATCACTCTACCACTCCTCTGCCAATCATCACACTGCCAATCCTTTGCCAATCATCAATTTTGTTTTTCTAATTTCGGGTCCAGACCACTATCCTCATCATTACAGTCCACTCACTAGTGCCTCTCGGTGCGCCAATTCACTTCCACAGCCCGGCTTCATAAAGCCGAGCAAAGAATGCGGGTTGTTTGGTGCCGGCGGCTGGATGCGTCCGGCACTCGGTGCAGGGAAGGACGCTTACCCGGGCCCAGATCCCACGCACCACCTCGGCACGGAGCCATCCCATGGCCCGATCTCGACCTGCCGGAACGCCTCAACAAAAGGGGGTCGCCATGATGACCCTTCCTATTGGGCTGCCCGTTCCGCCTAGCGGAGCACGGACACGGCCGTTCCAAGCGCGGCCCAGCGTGGATCACGTACGGCGGTCCTTTCGAACCCGCCGTGGTTCGGATCCCCGCTGGTGCTCGCGGCACGCGAAACCCGGCACGCACCGAGGGCCCGATTCGGCTATAAGTCGCTCTAACCGCTAACCCGGTTACCGTCGATGCCTCACCTGCATGCTTACACCCCGCAGCCCGTTCATTGCTCATACATCCAGCTGTTCCCATGCTCCTCGTCATTGCACCTTCTCTTACACACCCAGGTACACTCATTCCGCTCACAGACTTGGTCACACACCTGACCACCGAACACCTTTGCACACACTCGTCGTTCGCACACCTCACCAACACACCTCTTCGCGCCCCCTTCTCGGTCACCTCCTCTGTGACAATCACAGGTGTGCTCTCACTCGCACACCCAACCACGTGCCTCACTACTAATTCCAGCGTGCATTCCCATACACGCTCTACCATTCCAGGTGTGCATCCTTCCATTCCAGGTGTACATCCTCTCTCACCTGTCACAACCAACTCACGCTCCGTGTCACTCTCACTACTTTCACCACCACTCTTGACAGCGCACTCACCCTTACTCTCGACAGCGCACTCTTTCCTCATGCACCTGTCCGTTACACCCCTTTCTCGCGCACCCTCTTGCGCACACTCTCCCGTTACATCCTCTGTAACACTCACCACAGGTGTGCATTCTTCCTTACTTTCGACAGCGCACTCTTTCCCCATGCACCCGTCCGTTACACACCTTTCCCGCGCATCCTCTCCCGTTACTTCCTCCGTAACCCTCACCACGGGCGTGCCCTCTTTCGTTACATCCTCTGTAACACTCCTCACTACACGCTTCCATGTGCTCCCTCGCACACGCGCTACGACCGACTCACTCTCGACAGCACACTCACTCCTCGGTGCGCACTTTTTCCTCACACACCCCAGAGTCGTACATTCTCGCACACCTCCTCTTTCGCACACCGTACCTGTCGCACACTTCACCAACGGCCTCTCACGAACACCCGGGTCCAAAGCAACCCCCAAGCCGACTGAAGCTCCCCTCACATCATATACATTTCCTCGTATATCGCCACTCACCTTGGCACCTCGTCTCCGCACCTCCTTCGCCACCTGCAAACTCTTTATTTGGTTAGCGAGCACATAATCACGATTTGAGCACCAACCTTGTACATATTCCATCACTTCCTCCTTTATCTCCCTCTTAGTTTCTGTCCGTCCCGTCTTAATTTCACTCACCTCCTCTTCCACTTCCTCTAATTTTTGCTTCACCTCTTTTATTTCCCGGTGCGTTTCCTCAATTTCGTCCTCTAAGGCTACCTTGACCGTTTCTATGTGCGTCCTCACCTCTCGGTCCTTCGTCTCCATTACTTCTGTCACCTCTTCCAACTTCTTCGTCAACCCCTCATGTACCATCTGACATTCCTTCTGTGTCGCTATTAATTCATTTTTAATGTCTTTTTGTGTCGCTTTTAATCCCCCTATTATTGCAGTGTTCTTTTCCACTTGGTCCACTAGTTCCTTTTGTCCCACTGTCAGCTGTTCTACTCCCTTCGTCAGACCCTCTATGCCCCCCTGTAACCTAGCCGTATTATTCCTCACCTCTTTCTCCATACGCTTTTCACCTCGCTTTACCTCCTCGCGTACCCCCGAGATCTCCTCTCTCATCTCCTCCCTCTCTTTTGTAGATGCCGCCCTCATCTGTCCCAATTCATCCCTCTGGGCATCCAGTTTGATTTCTACCCCGATTTTCACCTCCTCTATCTGCTCTCCCATTTGTTTAATTTCTCGGGCGGATTGCTCCCCTATCTCCCGCAATTTGTTTTCCATCTTGTTTTCTAACCCCTCTAACCCATTTTTCACCCCCTCTATCTGATTCTCCTGGGCAGCCATTCTATTTTCCACCCCCGTTAACCCATGTTTCATCCCTTCTATCCCATTGTCTAACCCCTCAAATTTCTTGTCTAATCCCTCAAATTTCTTGTCTAATCCCTCAAATTTCTTGTCTAATCCCTCAAATTTCTTGTCTAATCCCTCACCGGTACCCCTTGCTTCGTCCCTCATTACCCCCAATTGCTCACCCTGAGCATCCATCCGGTTCCCCATTTCGCCCCCCAATCGCTCACTATCAGCCCTCAATCCCACAATTTGGTTTCCCATTTGTCCCATTTTGGCTTCTAGCCTCTCCATAAGGGCCCCCATTTGTAACATAAAAAGGTTCGAATCCACCGGTGGCGCTGCTACGGTCGCGGGCGCGGTCGCCGTAGCCATGTGCGAGGCGCCATTTTGCGCGCCCGTAACCTCGTGCGCGAGAGCGCCATTTTGCGCGCCTGAAACCTCGTCAACCACATTGCCAATGTTCTCCTCCTCTCTTTCATCCACATACATTTCCCCGAGGTCCTGGGTCGATTCTACCCCGCCTATCTCTCCCACCGGCATCCCGTCGCCTTGACCAGCCATGGCGCGATTTCAAAATTCGGGTTTTGTAAAACAAAAGCAATTTCGGTAGTTTGTAATTTTGAGCGCGTTAAGCGCTTCAGGTCCGAATCCGACACTCCTGACACCAATTGTTACGCCAATTGTACAATTGTGTCCAAAATTTGGGCTAAATGAATTTAGTCCCAGGTCCGAATCCGACACTCCTGACACCAATTGTTACGGTTCGCGGTTAAGGATGTTGTTTGCCGAGCGAAGGCACCGCGACCTAACAGTTTCCCCGATTCACCCGATTCACCCAGACGTTGGCCGTATCGCGCCACAGCTATTCAATATGGAAACCTCTAAAGCGACCGAATGTAAAGAGGAAGAAGAAGAAGACGTACGGAGGAATAACAGGTTTTATTAATTATTTACACAAGCCAAGGCAAAGAGAGCAGTTGGTTATATACAGAAAATGGACGGAGCAGACACGCAGTGAAATCTTTAGCTTACCTATACAAGCTTAATTAATAAACCCCAGGACAACGTAAAAGACAGACGGACGATCACACTTACACGGGGAAATGCAGGCAGGAAGGAATGGCTTGGAGATGGGTGGCTTTTCGAGGCAAGGAAGGTTCAGCGGGTACTAGGCACGGTCGGGCCAGAAGGCACCGCCGTCAAGAAGCCGAGCTTTGGTCCCAAACTGCGCGGGCGAAGTTCCTCTCTCTGTACTGCTGCCTCGTGCGCTCCTTGCGTTGCCCCGGTCCGCTTTTCCTGCAGCGTGGCACGTTTCACGGCGGCTCGGTCACACCTGCTCGTCTCCAGCGCATCTCCGTAAAAGCTCATCTCTTTGACTCATCTGCTTGTCTCCTTGGGGAGCGTCCCGCGGCGGGTTATATAGGCCCCGCCCTTCACCCTTTGCGAACCTCCCCCAAACGTTCTCTCTCCGCCCTCTCAAGCCAAACCCCTCGTTCTGGGTTGGATGAGCGGGGCCGACTTACTCCTCCTCTCTATGACGAGGTGGAGACCCGCCTTTCTTCTTCGGCGTTACCTCGTGCGTAATGGAGTCAAATGCAGCAAAGTGGACGGCAGATGGAAATGCAGCAAAGTGCCTAAAGAGGCAATTGCAGCAAAGTGGCGAACCTGGCACTTGGAAGCTGCCATGGGGCGTCAGAGGGCCTACTCTTATTTAATTCGGTGCAATGAAGAGTCAAACTAGTGGGAAACACATCCTTAGCCTACACAGAGAATAAGGGACTAACTATTTAAAAGGATATATCGTGTCCTGTGTGTAGGTTTATGGAATTAACTAAGAGGACGAGCTGCGACCATTCTTTACATTACGAGGGTCAGTTACACACAACAAAACCATACTTTTCACATTCGTTACACTTTCTCAAAATTGTTACACTTCTCAAATCCGTTACACTTCTCAAATTCGTTACAATACGTTCTGATGATGAGATCCTGGAAGCATTGGCATCACTAGGGAACAACAATCCATCTCCAGAAATATGATCCCATTTGGAACGACTTGTCTGCTTGCCATGCAGGTCCAAAATCTACACCTAAGTAAACAAGCTTCGTTGCATTTGTTCCTTTACACTCAAATTAGGCGGCTGAAGGAGAATCTTCCTCCAATTACCAGTTCGTTCACTTTACACATTCGTCGGGCACATTACAAAGCAATGATTTGAAGAATGGCTGGAGAAAGTTACCTCCCGTCCCCAGCTGAGTGTGGTTGGAGCTTTGATGCAGCTACATGTCGTTTGCCTCAGTTCAATGTTTGAATCCACCAGGCCCTGAAGCAATAATGAATTTGGTAATGTGGGGTGTTACGACTGTTACGTGCTCCTCCCCGACCCCCTGGTCACGGTGTACCTCCGAGCTCCGAGTAGTCACGGCAGAAAAATGTGTTATTCTGTATGTCAAAGATCAATGGAGAAGCCACCCCAATTGTTACTCACAAACAAATATTGTATTAAGATCACACAAGAATAACAATACAACAACAATAGTATTCAAAAGTACAATCAATATGTCCTATGATGGTACTGTAGCGGTTACCGCTGGATGCACACAATCGCCTTGCACCGGCCAGAACACGGCCAGATGCGCCTCTCCCGGGCATGCCCGGACTCGCTGTTCCCGGGCACGCCCGGTCTCGTCTTTCCCGGGCTCGCCCAGAGCGTCCGGGCATGCCCGCTATCGCCTTTCCAGGGCTCGCCCAGAGCGTCCGGGCATGCCCGCTATCGCCTTTCCAGGGCTCGCCCAGAGCGTCCGTTCATGCCCGCTATCGCCTTTCCAGGGCTCGCCCAGAGCGTCCGGGCATGCCCGCTCTCGCCTTTCCAGTGCTCGTCCAGAGCGCCCGGGCACGCCCAGCCTCGACTTGCCAGGCCGCAGCCAAACACGCCCGGGCAGGTCCAGACTCGCCTTTCCAAGGCTCGCCCTTGACACCCGGGCATGCCCGGTATAGCTTTTGCCGGGCAAACTTCCCGACATAAATGTGTATATATATTGCTGCCTGATAAACGGGCTTTTGTCAGAATACCTGAGCTGTTTTGTTTCAATAAAGCAACTCGGACGAATTCCGTCTTTGGTCGCGTCAATTCTTTCGACTCGCGTTGGAGCGCAGCTCCTTCAGTACCATCATTTTTGTAATATATAACTCACTGTGCTCCCAGTGAGTGAAACAAGAACCTTCCCCAATGTCTCTTATTCCTGGCTTCAAGACGAAGTTGATTCGCTCCCGCGATTGCCAGAACGATGTCCAATCGAGACCAGAATCCCGTGCGGGTGGCAAGTACAGTCACCCAGCCGAAGCTGTACAAAGGCGCCCTCAAGGCGACTGGGAAATCCAAAGTCACCCTACAGGCGACTGAGAGATCACACCCTCGGGTATGGATGAATTAACCTTCAAAAAGCCCCGTCACACACACGCCCCAGATCGACGTCTGAATGCGGTGAAAATGATCGAAAAGAGACGAAATCGTGAGCGAAGCACAAGTCCTGCGTGAGTCAAAATGGCCGACGACCCACTCTTGAGACGTAACAGCCCGGCGATAATTCTCCTCGGAATCCACCGCCAAAAACCTGACATGCAGGTTGATCGGTCACAGCGATGACAACTCTGTCGCAGGAATCCCTTTCCCGGAAACCCGAAAGTTCGCTAGTGACTCTTGCTCGCCAACGTTCGCTCCAGACCGCAAGTAGCTCGGCTCCTTCTTGTCCGACTCACTCGCTCCGCCCTTTTCTCCCTCTTCCTCTTCGTCGTCCGGTTCCCGATCCGGTTTCCTGTTTCTTTTAACATTAACTTTTTTTCCCTTTTGAAAACAGTTCATGGACACTAAACCTTTTGAAAACAATAATAGTACATGGAATCAGAAATATTTACAGTGGATGCAAACCACCACAACGGAAGTGACGAATCCGTAACAGGGGATACAAGGGAATATGTAAGTCGTCGGTAAAACAAAGCCTAACAAGTGTTTTTCAATGCTGGTGGCCATCTTGGATTTAATGTTACTTTTATCAAATATGCACAAACTCATGTAATGACTGATCAGGATTTGAACCCAGGCTAGACAGCTCAGAGGGGAGTGAGCATACCTCTATGCTATCCTCCCAGCCCTATAAAGCTTCTTGGGAAGGGTGTTGGTTGCATCAATAAACATGCCGTCCTGGACAGGAGGGGTTAAGCTGACTGTCCCATCCGCTGGCATTTGCTCGTGGATATTCAATATCCCTCAGCTGTATCTTTCGAAAAGAGTAAATCAAATGTACCCTGAGCACATTCATTTCTGCCCTAATCTACGGAGGGGACACCGTATCATTGGCATAGTTTGGGCCATCATAAATTATGCAAATATATGGGCAGGTGTTGCAGATGCAAGACTCCAACCCAACTGTAGTGTCGATTCGAGCACACATCTTGTTTTGCATGTCATTGGCAGCTATCTAACCCACATCCACCTCCAATAACAAAGGTGCACCAACCTTCACTCGAACCACCCGCATACATTGTCATTCCAGCATTCATAACATTTATTTAAATCCAGCAATGAAAGATTTAAAGTTTAACAAGTCGATGCCCAGATAACTCAAACCATGCTTCACACAACAGGTGCAACAGCAAGAAGGTGGAAATGATCTCGACGACCGGCCCAGGTTGCCCACGGAGGAGGTCAATCAGACACTGGTATCTCCTGAGAACCAAGCAGTACCTTCTCTGTTTCTCAGCCGTTGTGTTCAAGAAACCAATTAAGCCAGTGATGAGGTCTCTCCCATCATCCCAATCAGTGTTAACCGAATATAAACTTTTCCGCTTGCAGAGTCAAAGGGTGCAGGGCGAGCACCTGAGTGACCCACACTGTGTGTCAGGTATTTGAAGGGGTTCTCCAAAAAACGTGTCGCAAGGGCTGAGGGCAGGAATTATTTTAGTCTTCCTCCACTTTCACCCCCATCTCCCTTTCTTTTCAAGCCCCTTCCCCTTCCGGTGCATACTTGCTATTTGGAAGCAAATGCCCATTTTTCTGAGCAGTGTGGTTGAGTAGACACGTCCAACCATTTAGTAATACTATATGTGTAAATGAATTGTTTGTGTCAAGGTTCTGATACCATTCCCACACTCGGAGTCAGAGGGCTTTGGACATGGTTGCACTTGGGTCTTGCAGGGTCTATATCAGGAGCATTACACCAAGGCCATGTGGACTCCCAGTATACTCTCTCCCAGCTCCAAGGTTACCTGGAACATGTTAGTTGGATCCACAAAATCCACGACAACTTTAATGTTACGTATGAGTTACCTTAGCAACGTGTGTGTAGTATTTATCGTACAACAGCAATGGAAGAGAAACCGAGATAGGAACATGTTTGGTCAATAGGATTTAAAATATTGTTACGTGTATGGGGTAGAAAATGAAATACCGTAGTTGAGGTAGAATTGTATCGAATAGCATGCTCCGTATGCCGTGAAGCCACCTCGATGTATTTAAGTTAGGCTCGGATGTCCGTCTAAGTGTATTGTGTCTCCATGCGAGGGGTCGAGCTATGCTAATTAGTTAGGGCCTATGGATAAATTCCCAGTGTGTAATTGCCCTTGTGATTTTTCCCTTCGTTATTATAAAGCACACTCGCCTAGCCATGCGACCGGCAAAATAACATAATTGCTGACGGTACCCAGACATTATGACACCACCCAGCCGTAACTTCTCGCCAAGTGTGGCCGTGAGGCCACGCCCCGAAGGACGATTGGTTGGGACGATTCGACGGCGCTCGGTGATTGGAGCGTGGGTGAGATCAAAGAGAACGTTTGAGACAGTCGGAGCAAAAAGGGAAAGCACCGCCATTTTATCTCTCTCTCTTGGTCCGGGGTCTGGGTATGAGCAGTCACAATCTCTCTCTCTGTTCCTCACACGGTAAAAGGCGGTCGCATTTGCATTCACTCTCTCTGTTCCGGGCGTTGGTGAATACGGCCGCATCCCTCTCTCTCTCTTGGTGTTTGCTTGTGACGGCTGCTCAGACGGAGAAGATTGTCATGGGGCTCGCAAGGCTAACCCCCGCTCGAGCAGGGAAAATGGCCTTAAAATGCCTGTTGTTGTTGTTTCCCCTTGTGTTGTAATTGTGTCTGATTGGAGAATCTTCATTTTGGAATTAGATTTTACCGCACATTCCTTTTGTTACCCTGGCATTTATTTTCATTAAACCCATTACTTATTGCATTTTTTTGTGTGCCTGTCTTGTGTGTTTATTTGTCTGTGGGGATCGGATAACCCCTCCCCCCCCCCCCCCATCCCCGTCCCCGTCCCCGTCCCCGCCCCCCCGCATCCCCACCCCGTGTCGCGTCCATCCGTGCAAATAAGACGAGAGTTGGAATGACTGACTGGAGATGAGAGTTGGGATGACTGACTGGAGATGAGATTTGGGATGACGGACTGGAGATGAGAGTTGGGGTGACTGACTGGAGATGAGAGTTGGGATGACTGACTGGAGATGAGAGTTGGGATGACTGACTGGAGATGAGAGTTGGGATGACTGACTGGAGATGAGAGTTTGGGATGACTGACTGGAGATGAGAGTTGGGATGACTGACTGGAGATGAGAGTTGGGATGACTGACTGGAGATGAGAGTTGGGTACACCATTACGATCCTGAGAGTAAGAGCCCTTCAATGAAGTACCACCACAAAGGATCACCTGCCCCGACTTGGCTCCGTCAGACTTTCATCTCTTCCCAAACTTAAGCCTGGAGAACATTTTTCCTTTCGGCTATGTCAAGGCCACAAGGAAGCGCTGATTAACCTTACAAGTGAGTTATTACACAAATATATAGGAGGTAAATAAAATTCCATTCAAGGAAGAAAAATTACTTATTTGCTTTGAAAACTTAATTTTTTTAATCCTATTACACTTTGTCATATCACGTGACTCAATTTTGTGATGTTGTGCATCTAATTTGCATATTCATTATTGACTCCATGAAATGCATTTAATTTCCTAGTTTTCATCATAATTTTTGCATTCATTATTCAAATTTGGAGAATGCTTGGATTTAAAAGAACTCTATATCATGAACTAACCAACATGTATCATATTTAACATGTACCGTGTATTATACCAACATGTACCATATTTAAAAATACATTCAACATTTTGTAAAATTAGATTTACCTCATCAGAAATTTAGCAGTGAAGATTATGTCGTGAAATAAATATCCACCATGGTAGAATAAAGATTGATGTTAGTGTCTGTCTTTGGTTCTTCGAATATATTTACCTGTTTTGGAGGAAAAGAACAAGAGGCATTACTTTTTTTTACACACCCTCGTACCTTGTCATGTTCCCACTGAAAGCCGGACAATCAGCACCAGGACAATCAGGAACAGGGGTCAAGGCCTCTTCATTTTTGGATGTGTGCCTGCAGGGTCAGGGTTCACATGGGTCCTGCAGTGAAGAAGCTGGCTAAGCATCAGCATTGTCTGCCATCTCACCACGTCTATCTCTCTGTATTTATTTTATTGGGTCTCTTGTAGCAATGGAGGGGGATCAGGGTGTCGGAGAAGGAGTCATGACTTCAACTCATCCCTTTGGTGCCTGTATCTCGACATTCAGATATTTCCACCATGTACACCGAGTCTCAATGTTGCATTTTCCCTGTTATTTGACATTCACAAACCAATCACTTGGCAATGGGGGCAAGAGACACGCTCCAGGCTGGGCTGACTCCCCGTTGAATGAACGCCAGGCTGGGCTGACTCCCCGTTGAATGAACGCCAGGCTGGGCTGACTCCCCGTTGAATGAACGCCAGGCTGGGCTGACTCCCCGTTGAATGAACGCCAGGCTGGGCTGACTCCCCGTTGAATGAACGCCAGGCTGGGCTGACTCCCCGTTGAATGAACGCCAGGCTGGGCTGACTCCCCGTTGAATTAACGCCAGGCTTGGCTGACTCCCCGTTGAATTAATGCCAGGCTGGGCTGACTCCCCGTTGAATTAACGCCAGGCTGGCCTGACTCCCCGTTGAATTAACGCCAGGCTTGGCTGACTCCCCGTTGAATTAACGCCAGGCTTGGCTGACTCCCCGTTGAATTAACGCCAGGCTTGGCTGACTCCCTGTTGAATTAATGCCAGGCTGGGCTGACTCCCCGTTGAATTAACGCCAGGCTTGGCTGACTCCCCGTTGAATTAACGCCAGGTTGGGCTGACACCGTTGAATTAATGCCAGGCTGGGCTGACTCCCCGTTGAATTAACGCCAGGCTTGGCTGACTCCCCGTTGAATTAACGCCAGGCTTGGCTGACTCCCCGTTGAATTAACGCCAGGCTTGGCTGACTCCCCGTTGAATTAACGCCAGGCTTGGCTGACTCCCCGTTGAATTAACGCCAGGCTTGGCTGACTCCCCGT
Organism: Myxine glutinosa; assembly: GCF_964187855.1. Taxonomy (NCBI): domain Eukaryota; kingdom Metazoa; phylum Chordata; class Myxini; order Myxiniformes; family Myxinidae; genus Myxine; species Myxine glutinosa. Next base: position 147,398,109 of record NC_136265.1, read on the forward strand.
TGAATTAACGCCAGGTTGGGCTGACTCCCCGTTGAATTAACGCCAGGCTTGGCAGACTCCCCGTTGAATTAACGCCAGGCTTGGCTGACTCCCCGTTGAACTAACGCCAGGCTTGGCTGACTCCCCGTTGAATTAACGCCAGGCTTGGCTGACTCCCCGTTGAATTAACGCCAGGCTTGGCTGACTCCCCGTTGAATTAACGCCAGGCTTGGCTGACTCCCCGTTGAATTAACGCCAGGCTTGGCTGACTCCCCGTTGAATTAATGGCAGGCTGGGCTGACTCCCGACAGAAACTGAACAACGCCAAACTGAACAACGCCAAACAGAACAACGCCAAACTGAACAACGCCAAACTGAACAACGCCAAACAGAACAACGCCAAACAGAACAACGCCAAACAGAACAACGCCAAACAGAACAACGCCAAACAGAACAACGCCAAACAGAACAACGCCAAACAGAACAAAGTAGGGGGAAAATGGGGGTTCTGGGACACATTCAATTTAACATTGAAGTCAATGGGGAAAATTAAGGAAACTTATTGACTCACACCCCCTCTCTCATAAAATTACACCCCTTTTTCTCTCATTAAATTGCGCCCCTTTTTACTCTCGCCTGAGGAGGGGGTATTGCATTTGAGTCTGTCTGTTTGTCCGCACAGAATAAATATGATTTTCTCTGCAACTGTTGGTCCGATTGACAGGAAATTTTCACCATAGGTGCAACTCCACCTGTATAATTTTTAATAATAATTATGACGTCATCGGTCACGTGGTTTGGCCGCCATATTTGTTTTAGCACAAAAACCTTTCCGCGGGTGGGATTAAACTCCATACCTGGATGACCCAGAGATGACCTTTATTGAGTTTTTCCCATTAACTTAGCTTGGCTTGGGTTCTGGGACATATTAAATTTAACATTGAAGTCAATGGGTAAAAAGGAAAAAACTTATTGACTCACATCCCCTCATAAAATTACACCCCTTTTTCTCTCAAAAAATTGCGTCCACTTTTTACGAAGCTAATTTACCAACTACTAAAACACATAGAATTTAAAATTGAAGTCAATGGGGAAAGAGCTAAAAAACTTAACTCACTGGATTTTCAACCAGATTTCACCCTCTTTTGGGACAACCTATTTCCAAATATTAAATCCTCAATCACCCTAACCACGAATAGGTTCTAGCTCACCTCAAATTTAACATTGAAGCCAATGGGGGAAAAGTATAGAAACTTATTGGCTCAAACCACCTATCTTGAAAAATTACACCCCTTTTCTCCCTCCTAAGCCCCACCCACTTTTTACTACACCCTGCCCACTTCCCTAAACCTTGCTTAGGGCTTGAAAAATTACACGTGCTAACACATCCGCCAAGCAAACACGTCCGCCAAGCAAACAAGTGCGCCAAGCAAACACGTCCGCCAAGCAAACACGTCCGCCAAACAAACACGTCCGCCAAACAAACACATCCGCCAAGCAAACACATCCGCCAAACAAACACCTCCGCCAAACAAACACGTCCGCCAAACAAACACGTCCGCCAAACAAACACGTCCGCCAAACAAACACATCCGCCAAACAAACACGTCCGCCAAGCAAACACATCTGCCAAACAAACACATCCGCCAAGCAAACACATCCGCCAAACAAACACCTCCGCCAAACAAACACATCCGCCAAGCAAACACATCCGCCAAGCAAACACCTCCGCCAAGCAAACACATCCGCCAAACAAACACCTCCGCCAAACAAACACATCCGCCAAGCAAACACATCCGCCAAGCAAACACATCCGCCAAACAAACAAATGCGCCAAACAAACACATCCGCCAAGCAAACACATCCGCCAAACAAACACCTCCGCCAAGCAAACACATCCGCCAAGCAAACACATCCGCCAAACAAACACCTCCGCCAAGCAAACACATCCGCCAAGCAAACACATCCGCCAAGCAAACACGGCCGCCAAGCAAACACGTCCGCCAAACAAACAAGTGCGCCAAGCGAACACGTGCGCCAAACGAACACGTCCGCCAAGCGAACACGTCCGCCAAGCGAACACGTCCGCCAAGCGAACACGTCCGCCAAGCGAACACGTCCGCCAAGCGAACACGTCCGCCAAGCGAACACGTCCGCCAAGCAAACACGTCCGCCAAGCAAACACGTCCGCCAAGCAAACACGTCCGCCAAGCAAACACGTCCGCCAAGCAAACACGTCCGCCAAACAAACAAGTGCGCCAAGCAAACACGTGCGCCAAGCAAACACATCCGCCAAGCAAACACTTCCGCCAAGCGAACAAGTGCGCCAAGCGAACACGTGCGCCAAGCGAACACATCCGCCAAACGAACACCTCCGCCAAACGAACACGTCCGCCAAGCGAACACGTCCGCCAAGCGAACACGTCCGCCAAGCGAACACATCCGCCAAGCGAACACATCGGCCAAGCGAACACATCCGCCAAGCGAACACATCGGCCAAGCGAACACATCCGCCAAGCGAACAGATCCGCCAAGCGAACACATCCGCCAAGCGAACACATCGGCCAAGCGAACACATCCGCCAAGCGAACACCTCCGCCAAGCGAACACATCCGCCAAGCGAACACATCCGCCAAGCGAACACATCGGCCAAGCGAACACATCCGCCAAGCGAACACATCCGCCAAGCGAACACATCGGCCAAGCGAACACATCCGCCAAGCGAACACATCCGCCAAGCGAACACGGCCGCCAAGCGAACACGGCCGCCAAGCGAACACGTCCGCCAAGCGAACACCTCCGCCAAGCGAACACGTCCGCCAAGCGAACACGTCCGCCAAGCAAACACGTCCGCCAAGCAAACACGTCCGCCAAACAAACAAGTGCGCCAAGCAAACACGTGCGCCAAGCAAACACATCCGCCAAGCAAACACTTCCACCAAACAAACAAGTGCGCCAAGCAAACACGTGCGCCAAGCAAACACATCCGCCAAACAAACACCTCCGCCAAACAAACACATCCGCCAAGCAAACACATCCGCCAAGCAAACACATCCGCCAAGCAAACACATCGGCCAAGCAAACACATCTGCCAAGCAAACACATCGGCCAAGCAAACACATCCGCCAAGCAAACACATCCGCCAAGCAAACACATCGGCCAAGCAAACACATCCGCCAAGCAAACACATCCGCCAAGCAAACACATCCGCCAAGCAAACACATCGGCCAAGCAAACACATCCGCCAAGCAAACACATCCGCCAAGCAAACACATCCGCCAAACAAACACATCCGCCAAACAAACACATCCGCCAAACAAACGCATCCGCCAAGCAAACGCATCGGCCAAGCAAACACATCCGCCAAGCAAACACATCCGCCAAGCAAACACATCCGCCAAGCTAAAACATCCGCCAAACAAACACAGCCGCCAAGCAAACAATCCGCCAAACAAACACATCCGCCAAACAAACACATCCGCCAAACAAACACAAGCCGCCAAGCAAACACATCCGCCAAACAAACACAGCCGCCAAGCAAACACATCCGCCAAACAAACACATCCGCCAAACAAACACATCCGCCAAACAAACACAGCCGCCAAGCTAAAACATCCGCCAAACAAACACAGCCGCCAAGCAAACACATCCGCCAAACAAACACATCCGCCAAGCTAAAACATCCGCCAAACAAACACAGCCGCCAAGCAAACACATCCGCCAAACAAACACATCCGCCAAACAAACACATCGGCCAAACAAACACATCCGCCAAACAAACACATCCGCCAAACAAACAAACACATCCGCCAAGCAAACACATCCGCCAAGCAAACACATCCGCCAAACAAACACGTCCGCCAAGCAAACACGTCCGCCAAGCAAACACGTCCGCCAAGCAAACACGTCCGCCAAGCAAACACGTCCGCCAAACAAACAAGTGCGCCAAGCAAACACGTGCGCCAAGCAAACACATCCGCCAAGCAAACACTTCCACCAAACAAACAAGTGCGCCAAGCAAACACGTGCGCCAAGCAAACACATCCGCCAAACAAACAAATGCGCCAAACTAACACATCCGCCAAACAAACAAACACATCCGCCAAGCAAACACATCCGCCAAGCAAACATCCGCCAAGCAAACACATCCGCCAAGCAAACACATCCGCCAAACAAACACATCCGCCAAACAAACACATCCGCCAAACTAACACATCCGCCAAACAAACAAACACATCCGCCAAGCAAACACATCCGCCAAGCAAACACATCCGCCAAACAAACACATCGGCCAAGCAAACACATCCGCCAAGCAAACACATCCGCCAAGCAAACACATCGGCCAAGCAAACACATCCGCCAAACAAACACATCGGCCAAGCAAACACATCCGCCAAACAAACACATCCGCCAAACAAACATCCGCCAAACAAACACATCCACCAAACAAACATCCACCAAACAAACACATCCGCCAAGCAAACACATCCACCAAACAAACATCCACCAAACAAACACATCCACCAAACAAACATCCACCAAACAAACACATCCACCAAACAAACATCCACCAAACAAACACATACGCCAAACTAACACATTCGCCAAACTAACACATTCGCTCCCCGTAACACATTCGCTGGGCTGATTCCCCATTGAATTAACGCCAGGCTGGGCTGATTCCCCGTTGAATTAACACCAGGCTGGGCTGACTCCCCGTTGAATTAACGCCAGGCTGGGCTGACCCCGTCGAATTAACGCCAGGCTGGGCTGATTCCCCGTTGAATTAACACCAGGCTGGGCTGACTCCCCATTGAATTAACACCAGGCTGGGCTGACCCCGTTGAATTAACGCCAGGCTGGGCTGACTCCCTGTTGAATTAACGCCAGGCTGGGCTGACTCCCCGTTGAATTAACGCCAGGCTGGGCTGATTCCCCGTTGAATTAACACCAGGCTGGGCTGACTCCCCGTTGAATTAACGCCAGGCTGGGCTGATTCCCCGTTGAATTAACGCCAGGCTGGGCTGATTCCCCGTTGAATTAACACCAGGCTGGGCTGATTCCCCGTTGAATTAACACCAGGCTGGGCTGACCCCGTCGAATTAACGCCAGGCTGGGCTGACTCCCCGTTGAATTAACGCCAGGCTGGGCTGATTCCCCGTTGAATTAACACCAGGCTGGGCTGATTCCCCGTTGAATTAACACCAGGCTGGGCTGATTCCCCGTTGAATTAACACCAGGCTGGGCTGACCCCGTCGAATTAACGCCAGGCTGGGCTGACTCCCCGTTGAATTAACGCCAGGCTGGGCTGACCCCATTGAATTAACGCCAGGCTTCTCTGCAGAAAAATAGAATTGAAGACTGCAAGATTAGACAAAGGAAGTGAGCTGTTAGTATGGCCAATAGTTACTGACATTCACCTCTAAGCGGCTTCGCCTGGGTTGAATCCCGGCCTAACGAGAAATGGTCATCCTGGGGTTTCACAAGCAGAGTTATTCATCAATGTGTGTGCCGTCCCTCGGATGGAGGTTAAACTGGGTCCATCTGCCGACATTAGTTGGTGGTCATTAAAGCACCCACAGTCCATGGTGACCTTTCCGAAGAGTAGACAAGCTATCGCCCGCACCATTAACGAATTACAAATTCCTGCCGAACATCAGGCCTGGCCAGCCGCTTCGTGAGTCTTGGGACCAAGCTCACCAGCCCCACTAAAATGTGGGAATAATTGTGACCATTAAAGAAGAAGACGATTATTATGGTGTAGCCCATAGGGCAAAGCCGTCTAGAACAGTGTTTGTCTGTCCGTAGGTATGGATATGTGTCCCTCACAAACGTACACCAATCAGAGCTGAGGATCTGGTATGGTCACTTTCCAGGGGTGTTGTCATGTCATTACGGCGTAGGTACGACGCCAGACTCCACACACCACCATTTTGATTTATATGCCGTTCGGGCTGCACATATCGTCGAACCTGTCATGTATCACATTCGTCATGCTCTAGTTTACCTTCACATTTTTCATTCAGCATGAAACACAAACAAACCGATTATTAAAATGACCATCAAATATCGAAAGCATCGTTGTTACGGGTCTTCCAACGACACAGTATGTAAAGGCCTTAGGCTTCATGCCTTCATGCCTCACCTTCAAGCCAGTTTGGACAAATAAGCCCAGGTTTATTGAAACAGTCGTATTGTTTTTGTAATAATTACGTTAATAATAATAATAATAATAATAATAATATCGTCAATATAATCGTAACACTGCAATTCCTTTGTCGTGACTGCAAAGTCACTGGATTGAAGTGGTGTATGGTTCGTTCATTGTTGACTCAAAACATATAGAATAAACCATTGTCTCAATGCAATCTCTTCACTTGCATGGAGACAGCAGCTTAGAGACTTACAGTACATACTTCAAAAAAAAATTGATACTTACATTATTTGCTAACTGGTATCCCCACCCAGGTCACATACTATCCTCTACAATTAAAGTATCAAACAAGCCCAGGTACGCTACAGTTAGACTTTGTCTTGTTCGATAAAGGACTTTACCGATACCTCAGTTTCCTTTTGTTGAGAAAGGCAGAGGTAGTAAATCTACACTTACTTGAATAAACGGTGTTTTATTTTAACCACAATAGCTCAAGTTCCTTACTTTTAAAGTATACGAGGTGTGTTCAAAAAGTATCCGACCTTTGTTCATAAAAAATACTCGTATCCAGATACAACAAACTTACACTAATCTCCTTCAAAGTAGTCCCCTTGGGCTGCCACACACTTCTCCCAACGGTTCTGCCACTTTCGGAAGCAGCGCTGGAACGCCTCTTTTGGGATGGCGCGCAGCTGCTCCGTCGCATTCCGCATGATGTCTTCTCTGGACTGAAATCTGGTCCCTTTCAGGGGCATTTTCAGCTTGGAGAAAAGCCAGAAGTCACACGGAGCCATGTCGGGAGAGTAGGGAGCCTGACGAAGCACAGGTGTGTTGTGTTTGGCCAAGAAACTCTGTATCAAATGTGAAGAATGGGCGGGTGCGTTATCGTGATGGAGCTGCCAATTGCCCGCTGCCCACAGGTCCGGCCGTTTGCGTCGCACAGCGTCATGAAGGCGACGCAGAACCTCTTGGTAATACTCCTTGGTGATGGTTGTGCCGTGTGGTGCGTACTCGTGATGAACCACGCCACTGGAGTCGAAGAAGACGGTCAGCATGACTGACATTGCTGCGGACCTGCCTTGCTTTTTTCGGCCTCGGGGATGTTGGATGCTTCCATTGTGATGACTGCAACTTGGTTTCTGGGTCGTACCCATAAACCCAGGACTCATCGCCAGTGATCACTGTGTTGAGGAAGCTGGGATCGCTGTTCACAGTCTCCAGCATGTCCTGTGCGATCTCCAAACGGAGTTGCTTCTGCTCAATCGTTAGCAGCTTTGGTACGAACTTCGCTGAGATTCTCCTGCAGCCCAAATCCTCCTTCATAATGGAATGAACGGATCCAATGCTGACGCCCACCTCGTCTGCAAGTTCTCTGATCGTGATTCGACGATCCTGCATCACCAGGGTCCTCAATTGGTCAATGACGATCTCATTTCGGGACGTTGAGGGCCTACCCGAACGTGCTTCACTCTCCACTGATGTGCGGCCATCTTTGAAGCGGTTGTACCACTCCTTTATCTGTGTGGTGCTCATTGTTTCGTCCCCGAAGGCCTGTTGAATCTTGCGGATCGTTTCCACTTGGGAATCGCCAAGCTTTACACAAAATTTGATGCAGTAGCGTTCAAGTTTTTCCATCATTTTGTCAAAAACGAAAATCCGACGGCGCTCACTTACACTTCCTCACTCATCGGCGGTCTGCCGTCGAATGACAGCTTCTGCAGGTGGGAAAAAATTCACGCGTGCGCATTAGGATCGCCTACATACGTGCACCAATCAACGCCTCCCTAGCTTCATTTGTTTACGCACGACAAATTAAGGTCGCATACTTTTTGAACACACCTCGTATTCTCAATCATTTCCTGTTTGAGGAGGAAACAGCTTTGAACCTCTTGAGCTATATATTTATTTTAAATATATTGTTACGGTTTTCCGCCGCCCTTCCTACCCTTACCAAGGGGAGATTAAGCCCCTTGTTCTTTCTGGGCTGGCATAACCGAGACTTGAAACGCCCCTTCCGGGCAAACGCAAGGTAGGGGTTCGGGACTAGTCTCGCACGTACCTAAATACCTGTGCCGCCACGGAAGCGGGGAACCAAGCCTCGCACGAGCCACGTGTACACCGAGCGGATTGCGTACCACGTGGTCCGTGCAGCTACCGTTAATATTGGAACCCGATTGGAGCAGTTCTATTCGTACCACGCTTAGTCAATGATGGAAGGGACGAAACGGTCGGATAAAGGAATAACAGGATTTAATTTTTATTTACACTTATATGTACAAGTCGATCGAAGACAGACAGAGCAGCCTTATACAGTCTTATGCTTATTCCCAGACACGGGCCCGATCACACTCACAAAGGGGAAATGCAGGCAGGATGATGTTCACGCGCTCCCTTGGTCATCCAGGAACGGCGGCGTGGCGTGCTCTCCATGGTCCCAGCACGTCCCGCGAAGATGGCAAGCAGGTGGTGGAAAAGGATGCTTGTAGCGCGTCTCTCGAACAAAAGGCAGCAGATGAGGCAGGAAGGTGGGAGGGAATGTACGCGTCTCTCAGCGGCTTTCCACAGCGTGTTGAGTCACCGGCGCGCTATCACTCATGTAACCCAATGGAATAGAGGCTCGGCCTCAAGCTCAACCGAGCGTCACTTTAATACGAGCGCTTATACTTGGTTCATGCGCGTCTTTTCTCCAAACTCGTAACTCTCATCAATACGTGCCTCTCCAATAGCTCAATGCACAAGCTCACCTCTCCCCGAACTCCTTCAACTCGAACTGCACTCCTCGCACACCCCATGGGGGCTTTGCGCAACGGGTTATATGGACATGCCCTGAGCCCTCTCGAACGTTCCAACCACGCCCTGTGACCCATTGCCGCAGCCACTCCCTGTGAGCCCTGATTGGCGGCTTGCGCTTACCGTCAGCTTCTTCGCCACCCTCATTCGGTCCTGACTCGACCTGCCAGGCCTGCCTCATGTTAATTCGCACCAAAAAGCCAAAGGCAGCACAAGGAGGCGTAGGCGGCATAAGGCAATGAATCAATGAAGGACCTACTCTCATTATCCTACTCAACGCAAAACTAACAGGAAAAAGAATATGCTCACAAATACTAAGAGATAACTGAACTATCGCGAGGCTACATGTTGTAGTGTGACTAAGCTATGAGGGGGAAATTTAACCTTTATTGTACAAAACTCAAAACCGCAACAATATTATATATCCAAACTATAATGGTTCTTTGAAGGTGGCATTCAACTTTTTCATGTATTTACTAGATTTTAAACTATAACACATGAGGACATTTATTTAATAGAGTTTGACGAAGCAGTTTCTCACATGGAGGATTCAGCATATAGCAACTCGACTGATTCTGGGCCTAGTGTGATTAAACTATGGAAACAGAGATAAATTTATACATCAGAAAGGAGGTGAGGTGATGATGAGGTAATGTGATAGAGATGTTTCAGATAATGAAGGGTAGATACACAAATGAGTACAGCATTTTTCAGGAGATTGTACACCGTCTTGTGTGTCACCCTGAGTCAAGTAGAAGAGAGCTAAGATGGTGGAGGCAGAGGTCTTTCAATCAATGTAATGAATGCATTGAATGGTCTAACTGGAAAGGTAGTGGCAGCAGAAACAGTACATAGGTTCAAACTTTAATTAGACATGTACTCGTATATAGATTCTAGAAACACTGGCACGAGGTGGGTAGAATGATATTGGCACAACTGGTATATTGAATGGTGATTGTATACATGTGTAGCCATCGCGAAGGCTGTAAAAGGGTGTCGCCAAAAGGTGAATGTGCTCTGTATATTTCTTCTCCACCCCTCCTCATATATTTCTTCATGAAAAATTGCACATATAATCACCTTGGTGATGTCCTTGGGTCTGCCTCACTCCACCAATAATATATTGGATTCAGGTAGTACAGGCATGATGGGCCAAATGGCCTCCTGTATTAGAATTCCTTGTATAGTAAAACATTCAGGATTAATTGTTGCGCAAGATACATTCCTCCTAATATCCCTCCCCCCGTTTAATTATAACCAAATGTGGAAGTTGTTTTATTTACTGTAAATGCTTGTTGTAGTTTCTGATGTTATAAAGGCAGAGGAAGTTGGCTAACGATGCGTTTCCTTTTCAATAATCCATGGATGTCACCGAAACTCCAAAATTGACAAGTGGCAGAAATAGCACCACCTTTGGTGGGATCAGGTATTACAAGTCATCCTCATCTTGTATGTTGTGATCAATAAAGTACATTTCCAAGACTGCTGCAGTACATTGCCTGCTGAAGGCGAGCCAAGAAGGGTACTTCAGCCCCGAGGGAAAGAGAGCCGGCTAGTATTTAAATAAATAAATAAAAACATTAACTTTGTTTCTTGTGTCCATGACAACTTGTGTGGGGGGGGGGGGGGGGGGGGACAACAACAACAACAAAAAAAAAACTTCAAAGACTAATTTTATTCTCAAAATAAAAATAAAAATAAATAAAAAAGACAACATGACACTTTCACACAAACTCAAATACGGCACGTCAAAGATGAATGCGAGCCAAACCAAAGAATGGAATTTCATCGTTCCAAAATTAATTTATATATCCTTTGACTTTCCACAATCACGGCCTTTCGTGCAAACCGCACTTTTACATTTTTAAGTAAACTATACCGGCCAGAGTTTCACAAAAAAAAAAAATAATAATAATAATAATAATAGGATTCGCCATAAACCAAAATGCCTTTGCAGAACGTTCGGGTAGGTGTCACGTCCCAAACATTAAATATCACATTTTCATCGAAAGTTTACTTGGAGGAAACAATAACAAAGAAAAATTACCCATCAAAAGACTTCTTCGTGAGCCATGAATTTGAGAAAAATAAATTACCTTTTCTCCTCTCCCTCCTCCCTTTCCATAACTTACAAGGCCCGTGCAGCAAGCAGGAGGATCAGAAGACTGCACAAGTAATTCAACGGCAAATTTAGTAGCATGGCAGCAGCAAACCTCAAATAAACATCCCTCCCAACTTGTGCAAATTACGATATTGGTAGAAGCATCGAACAACCAGAACTACAGCAGTTAATGCACCTGCGCACTTTATGTTGGACCACAAGACCTCCTCAAGGGTACAACCAGCCCTCGACAACTCCTCCGTGCACTATATGGGATCAGGCAGCTTCAGCGAGGTTCCAAACTGGATTTCTGGATTTCTGAATGAAAGAGGCAATTTAAGCCTACAGTGTTGGCCATGTACCAAGCTTACATGACCTAGAAATGATCCACCACAAAAAAAAAACTGAAGGTTGGTCTTTGCCTCAAGGGCTGAGTAATGATGACAGTCTGTAAACATCGACTCCATAATTGTCCAAAACTACACTCCACACATCCGTGGCCACCACTCCCTCCAAACCGTTAAACAGTAATTATAAAGGCCAATGGGATTCCACTATTCACGTCATGAGCCTCAAGTTCAAATGAAAAGCGTCCATTTTATCAACATCTGGTGAGAACAATTCTCAACACTCTTTATACGACAAAGTTATTGATAATATTGTTTGGTAATCGGTTTGACGTTGTTGGCACCAAATGAAACCGAATAACTTATGGTCCACTCCGACAGTGCATGGAAATCTGGCACTTTTGGTCTTCCACATGGTTGATCCGTCACCTCGTCACATTACATCATGCTCAATATTGGAGCATTTTCAGCCATGCCAAACAGGGGCACAACAAACCTGACACTTCAAAGGGATTGAGGAACTAAAAGCCAATATGGAAAGGTAATATGTACACACCTGAAAAAGCACAGGCCCACGGAGCGAACATCATCTCAAAAAACACGTGGAATTGCATGAGAAGGTGACCGTTGGACATTTGGGAAGCACATACATTTGGGACACCGTACACGTTCGAGAAGGCTGGCGGAGGGAGGGTGACAAGGGGATGGGCGCATTGTTGTGCCAATGGGATTTCTGTTATGACAAAGCCACACGGTACGAAATTGATGTTTACGACATCGAGGTTGACCGGGGTCTGCGTGCCAGTACTCGGGCTGTGGTCTTGTGCTCCAGGAGAACCGAGCAAGGGCCTTGCTCCCAAGGCTCGCCGTCGACCTGCATTGGCATCTGGGATTCCTTCAGGGTCAGCTGATGTGGGATTGAAGGAAAAAGAAAATTGCACCTCACCACCAAAAAAAAGAAAGAGCTTTAATCCCTTAAGACGTTGCAACAGTGATCTTCACTCCAAAACTATTCAATGTAAAAATCACAAATCCTCGATTTGGAGCGAGCACTTGCACGCACTTTTGGAAAGCCCGAATATCGGAATTTCGATTTAGACTCACGTTCGTAACAAAAATCAAATCAAATCCACAGTGGTAAATAGGACTGCCCTCCCACACCCAATTTCCCCCCCCCCCAGGACCCACAAAATAAATAAACAATAAATAAATAAATAAATCACAGATCGAGTCATGTTGTATCAAACTATCCATGTCGTTTTGGTGGAGAAGCCCCAATGATGAGGCGATCGTTAAATGTCAATGACGTGACAGTAGACCCTTCACGTTTCCCCATCACAGATTCCCCCGACTTCCTGCATCACAATGACCTCTCTGCACAACATGAGCTTTTCGCTGCATGTGCTGTTCCCATGTTATTTATATTCAATTGTAAATCGTAACAAAACAAACGACAACAGCACTCGATAGAGCGCATACCTCCGCCAGGCTGACCAATTTGTGTTTTGTATCCCACCGATAGGCCGGATCTGGATTCGGACCTGAACCAAAATCGAATCTGATTGTTCTTGCCACCTAACCAGCTCATCCACAGAGTTTTTCATAACCTGCATTACTTTTGAAATATGCTACACTGTATATCATTTTTGGCCCCATCTCTCAATGGTGAAGAATCACTTAAAGCATTTTAGTATTCGGATCTTCACCAAAAGCTAAAACATAGGGGCAATACCCCTGGCGCTCACCTGGTCGAATAAACAGTATACTACACTGACTAAAGGTATTTTAAACCAATTTCAATGGTTGCTCGAAGACAGGGCAGCATGTGGAATCAAAATCATACTAACATAATCACTACAAACAAAAACATTCAAAAGATCTCGTGCGCATGCTCGACTACCCTTGTGTTCTGAGGAGGAACCAAGTAATGCTCTGGAAAAGTTCACATAAAGGGGCGCCAATTTGATTCATACACCTGCATGATGAAGTAAATGTATTTTATTTGCCAGATGTAGGGTGCCCCTTTATATGAATTTTTCTATAATAGAGCTATAGGGCATCACTATAGACTATAGAGCATTACCATAGAGCATTACTTGGTTCCATCTCAGAACAAGGGTAGTCCAGATGCACGAGATTTTTTGAATGCCCCTTATTTTGTATTGTTTGGCATTTTCTATAAGCTATGGAATGTCCCTTCTTCTCTATAGTTTGCCACATGGCACATACCCTTATAAAAAGGGGCCTTTTCCATTCCCCTGGCATTTTACCCAAAAATGTCCCCTTTCTATAGTTTGCCACATCACACATCCCATATAAAGGGGCCTTTTCCATTCCCCTGGCATTTTACCCAAAAATGTCCCTTTTCTATAGTTTGCCACATGGCACATCCCATATAAAGGGGCCTTTTCCATTCCCCTGGCATTTTACCCAAAAATGTCCCTTTTCTATAGTTTGCCACAGCACATCCCATATAAAGGGGCCTTTTCCATTCCCCTGGCATTTTACCCAAACATGTCCCTTATTTTCCATAGTTTGCCACATGGAATATCCCATATAAAGGGGCCTTTTCCATTCCCCTGGCATTTTACCCAAAAATGTCCCTTTTCTATAGTTTGCCACATGGCACATCCCATATAAAGGGGCCTTTTCCATTCCGCTGGCATTTTACCCAAAAATGTCCCTTTTCTATAGTTTGCCACACGGCACATCCCATATAAAGGGGCCTTTTCCATTCCCCTGGCATTTTACCCAAAAATGTCCCTTTTCTATAGTTTGCCACATGGCACATCCCATATAAAGGGGCCTTTTCCAATCCCCTGGCATTTTACCCAAAAATGTCCCTTCTTTTCTATAGTTTGCCACATGGCACATCCCATATAAAGGGGCCCTTTCCATTCTGCTGGCATTTTACCCAAAAATGTCCCTTATTTTCCATAGTTTGCCACATGGCACATCCCATATAAAGGGGCCTTTTCCATTCCCCTGGCATTTTACCCAAAAATGTCCCTTTTCTATAGTTTGCCACATGGCACATCCCATATAAAGGGGCCTTTTCCATTCCCCTGGCATTTTACCCAAAAATGTCCCTTTTCTATAGTTTGCCACACAGCACATCCCATATAAAGGGGCCTTTTCCATTCCCCTGGCATTTTACCCAAACATGTCCCTTATTTTCCATAGTTTGCCACATGGAATATCCCATATAAAGGGGCCTTTTCCATTCCCCTGGCATTTTACCCAAAAATGTCCCTTTTCTATAGTTTGCCACATGGCACATCCCATATAAAGGGGCCTTTTCCATTCCGCTGGCATTTTACCCAAAAATGTCCCTTTTCTATAGTTTGCCACACGGCACATCCCATATAAAGGGGCCTTTTCCATTCCCCTGGCATTTTACCCAAAAATGTCCCTTTTCTATAGTTTGCCACATGGCACATCCCATATAAAGGGGCCTTTTCCAATCCCCTGGCATTTTACCCAAAAATGTCCCTTCTTTTCTATAGTTTGCCACATGGCACATCCCATATAAAGGGGCCCTTTCCATTCCGCTGGCATTTTACCCAAAAATGTCCCTTATTTTCCATAGTTTGCCACATGGCACATCCCATATAAAGGGGTCTTTTCCATTCCCCTGGCATTTTACCCAAAAATGTCCCTTATTTTCCATAGTTTGCCACATGGTACATCCCATATAAAGGGGCCTTTTCCATTCCCATGGCATTTTACCCAAAAATGTCCCTTCTTTTCTATAGTTTGCCACATGGCACATCCCATATAAAGGGGCATTTTCCAATCCCCTGGCATTTTACCCAAAAATGTCCCTTATTTTCCATAGTTTGCCACACGGCACATCCCATATAAAGGGGCATTTTCCATTCCCCTGGCATTTTACCCAAAAATGTCCCTTATTTTCCATAGTTTGCCACATGGCACATCCCATATAAAGGGGCCCTTTCCATTCCGCTGGCATTTTACCCAAAAATGTCCCTTATTTTCCATAGTTTGCCACATGGCACATCCCATATAAAGGGGTCTTTTCCATTCCCCTGGCATTTTACCCAAAAATGTCCCTTATTTTCCATAGTTTGCCACATGGTACATCCCATATAAAGGGGCCTTTTCCATTCCCATGGCATTTTACCCAAAAATGTCCCTTCTTTTCTATAGTTTGCCACATGGCACATCCCATATAAAGGGGCATTTTCCAATCCCCTGGCATTTTACCCAAAAATGTCCCTTATTTTCCATAGTTTGCCACATGGCACATCCCATATAAAGGGGCCTTTTCCATTCCCCTGGCATTTTTCACAAGATGCATTTTAAATACGAACAAAATGCATTTGTTCATTGAACAATAATTTATTCAAGACGATATAAAAGACTTGAAAAAGTAAAGGGAAAAAAATATTCAACCCTGACGGAATTCGAACCCACAATCCCCAGCTTGGGAGTCTGATGCTTTATCCATTAGGCCAGCACGTTAGATTTGTGTAATAATATTTGTAAAGAGGTATAAAGTGCATATATGTGTATATATATATTTAATATTAAAGCAAAAACTATGGAACTCAGGTGGAATTCGTTTTGAAAGCAATTACCTAGACCGAAAGGCCAATGTATGAGTATATTCCAAGTTTCAGCTAGTTTCATTGCATAGCCCTTGAGATATGAGCACCAACACATTTTGGGTGGGCGGACAGACGGACAGACAGACAAACACCAACGTGATTGAGGGTTTTCCAAATAAAACTCAAGAATGCAAAAACAGACATTGCTGAAATTTGGAATTTTACTTTTACTCAAAGCATTTACTTCTGAAATTTGCAGCCGATTTTGTCCAGTAGAAGCCAAGAAACGTATTTTCAGTCCCCATGTTAAAGCTGCATAAAGAGAAACGATCCCTTATATATAGGGAGGGGCGCTTTGCACCTCCCTTTGATTAGGCTTCAACAGTAGGATATTGCGACCTTGCCAGGATAATTGGCACCATCTAATGCTGCTGTACATTCTGGGTACAACAACAACAACAACAACACCAACAACAACAACATGCATTTTAAGACCATTTTCCCTGCGAGAGCGGGGGTTAGCCTTGCGGTCCCCATGACAATCTTCTCCATTTTGCCCTATTTTCTGCATCTCTCCTTGTTAACCCCCTTGCCCGCATTTCTTCTTCCACTATCTTTAGCCAAGTCTTTCTCGACTCATGTAATGCTGTTGTCTCATGTTATAATTGTCATGGTTCTCTTTTTGAGGCAATGTTTTTATGGCCGGATGCCCTTCCTGACGCCAACTGCTGTACATTCTGGGTGAAAATAAATAAATAATTACAACTCCAACAAGAGGATCCTCAAGTTCAAATGAACTGGAGGGATGCTCCAACCCCACCCCTCTTATCTTGCCCCTTTCAAAAGCACCTGGCCCTTATAAATGCACACTATGCCCCCCCCCCCTCGCTTATTCCTCACCTACCCTCTTATAAAATACAATAAAATTTATTTGTTTCAAAACTAACTGGACCCCTCTGCGATCTGCCACTTTGGCTTGCGGCCTCGAAACACTTCAGCGATACGTATCCAGAGGTCATGTAGGAGCAGTGCGAGACAAGTATATGTAGATATTTGAAAAATGTACATATACTTGTCTTTCAAAATTGGCCTCCAAGGCCAGTTGCCAACTGAGCATCGTCCACTGTGCGAACTCCTTTCTGGGCACTTCTCAGCTCCTCACCACGTACAAAGCTTTCATCCGCAGCTCAATGAAACACTGCTCTCTCCTCTGGGCTGGTGCACCTGCCTCACACTCAGCTCAGCTTCATACTGTTGAATCCAAAGCTTTCAGAATCATTGGTATCTCCAGTGATGAAGTCGATTCTCAGGGCGTTTCAATCTCACCGCAGGCAGGTTGTGGTCTTTCTGTCTTCTACCGACTCCTTTCTGGCCTAGCTCCCCTTGCTTTGTCTGTGCTCTGTCCCCCAAATATTCCTGCAGGACACCCAAGATCTGCCAGAAACCCTCTTCTGGTGAAACTACCAAAATCAAGACTCTCTGCTCACCTTCACTCTTTCATTCCTAGTTTTTCCCACCTCTGGAACAAACTCCCACACTCTCTTCAATCCCACTCCTCCCTCCAGGTCTTTAAAACAGCTGTTCACCACCATTTCTTAACTTCCCCCATCCAAAACCTTGATCTTTTCTACCCCCTTTAATCCACTCTAAATCCACCTCTTTCAATCTCCAACTTCTTTCCTGAAATTCCTAGTAGTGTTCCTTTGTTTTATACCGTGTCCCCATCCCTCCTCCCCCCCCCGCCCCCCCCACTCTCCACCCTCTCCGTTCTAGATCTACCGACGTCCCTCGTCTCTACTGTTGTTGTGCTTGTGTGCTTCCCTCTCTTCCCCCCTCTCGTCTCCCACTCCCTTTATTGTACGTTTTATGTGTCCGTGCATGTTTTCCTGTTTAATGTGTTAGCTCTTACACAAGCCTCAATTCTGTATACAAATATATATATTTATACATATATATATTGAAGTAATATATTTGCAACTCGTCATCACCGCACTTTTCTGCACCAAACATAAGCAGACTAGATAGATGCATCTTGATGTGCAATTTTGCAATGATGCAACATGTCGCTTGGAAATGTTGTCATGGCCGACTTGACTCATGTGAAAATATAACAAAGGATACAAGATGGTAGGTAAACTATTCTTACATACAAACACATCTTAACAACACTACTCGTCCCGAGTGCATACCTTGACGGAGTGTGCCTGTCCCAGGCGAAGTGGGTTGGCCAACTTCACCTGAATTTGGGCCAAATGGAAGGAACCGTACACGCCAACCACCTCGAGCTTCCCATCATCCTGCCTGCATGTGCACGCACAAGTTCAATATGAGAAAAAAAGCAGGAAGGATAAAAAGAATAATGTTGCAAGAGGGAACAAAAGCAAACCACCTGACAAATCAAAACTTCAAATCAGCTATCTCCAGAAGCACATAGGAAGAACAGGAAGAGGAAGAACAAGAAGTCTTCTCACGTAGGGCAACCACTTGTAACCCATTTTCAGTGCAGTTACTAACCAGATATACTTGAGAAAGATCAAGATCGAACACAGTTTCTCTTAATCTGAAATATATATTCAACAAAGCTGCAACGGCTCCTCACCTTGCAGGTGGGCAATGGCCATCCTCTGTGCCTTCCCACAAGCGGCAACCACCGCCCCAATAAGCAATGTTCAACACGATGATCCCCTCCAGGGCTGGAAGCTCTACTGGTTGACCATCGAGTTCCAGCTGCAGAACCAAGTGGAATGCAACACGTGCTCACTATTTTGTTCAACAAGATCGGTAAATGCATGTCTGAGAAATGTTTGAGGTTCAATGTCGGGGTTTTTTTTTACAACTAAAATGGCCGTCAGTCTACCAGTCAGCCATCTTTGATCTGATCTTGAAAAAAAAGGCGTGCATATGTAAGCCATCATCCATCATCTGCGTGCCAAGTTTGAACAACTTCAGCAAATGCATTTCCAAGAAATGGTTGAGGACCTGTTCAACATTGGGTTTTTTTGACAATTAAAATGGCCACCAGCCGGACATCTTTTTTTTTTCTTCTTTTTTTTGGATACAGAATCGAGGCTCGTGAAAGAGCTAACATTTATCACACAAACAAATCAAACAGACAAACAAAATATATAAAAAGAGGGAGCGGTAGACAAGATGGGGAGAGAAAGGAAGGCACACAAACACAACATTTGAGAGCAGGGAAATCGGGAGATGTGTGGGAGGGAGAGGGCTTGGGGGGAGGAGGCGTGGGAAGGGGGGGGGGGTGGGAGAAGTATAAAACACAAGGACACCAAGGACTTCCAGGAAAGAAGTTGGTATTTCAAAAAAGTGTATTTGGGGTGAAATTAGCAGGGGTAGAAAAGATCAAGGTTTTGGATGGGGGAAGATAAGAGATGGTGGTGAACAGCTGTTCTAAAGACCTGGAGGGAGGAGTGGGATTGAAGAGAGTGAGGGAGTTTGTTCCAGAGGCGGGAGAAAAGAGGAATGAAGGAGTGAAGGTGAGCAGAGAGTCTTGATTTTGGCAGTTTAACCATAAGAGGGTTGAAGGCAGATCTTGTGCGACTTGTAGGAATATTTGGAGGACAGAGCCCAGAGAGAGATGGGGGGGCAAGGCCGGAGAGGAGTCGGTAGAAGACGGAAAGACCACCAACCTGCCTGCGGTGAGTGAATGAAAGGCCCTTGGAGTCAGCTTCATCGCGGGAGATTCCAATGATTCTGAACGCTTTGGTTTCAACAGCGTGACGACGAGCTAGGTGTGAGGCAGGAGCACCAGCCCAGAGGGGAGAGCAGTATTCCATTGAGCTGCAGATGAAAGCCTTGTGTGTGGTGAGGAGCTCAGGTGTGCCAAGGAAGGACTTCGCACGGCGGAGGATGCCCAGTCGGCGACTGGCTTTGTTGGCCAGATTTGAAATGTGGTTTTCCCAGGAAAGATCATGGCAGATAGTGAGACCCAAAAGCTTGAGTGACAGAAATTCCTGGAGAGGATTATTCAGAAAGTGGATGGATGTTGTCCAGTCGGTCTTTTCGGAGAGACATCGTAAGAGTGTGAGATTTGTCAGGATTGAAAGACATGTTCCACTTGTTTGCCCAGTCTGTGATTTTGTCCAGGTCTGCAGAGAGTGAGGAGGCTGCAGACTGCCGATCTGAGGGATGAGGAATGGAGCGACAGAGAGTAGAGTCATCAGCAAAGAGATAGAGAGGATTTTCAAGAGAGTCGGAGAGATCATTGATGAAGACCAGAAAAAGCACAGGGCCCAGAACACTGCCTTGGGGAACTCCAGCCTGAACAGGAAGAGGAGATGAGAGAAACCCATTCAGGGCCACACGTTGACTACGACTAGAGAGGAAGTCCGCCAGCCATGCGTGGAGATTTCCATGGATACCAAAGGAGGAGAGTTTGGTGAGCAGAGCGGGGTGCCAGACCGTATCGATGGCACATGATATGTCAAGGGAGACAGCTCTAATTTCCTGTTTGGCATTGAGGACCTCCATCCATTGTTGAGAAAGCAGAAGCAGCATGTCCAGAGTAGAGTGACCAGGTCTGAAACCAAATTGATGATCAGAGATCAAGCCATTGGAGAAGAGGAAAGATTTCATATCCGAAGCAATGATGGATTCCATGACTTTGCTGATAATTGGGAGAAGGCTGATTGGTCTGTAGTTGCTAGGATCTGTTTTTGCACATTTTTTGTGCAAAGCGGTGATGTTGGCGGATTTCCAAGCAGATGGCAGATGACCTTGAGCAAAAGAGAGGGTGAAGAGAACAGAGAGAGGGAGTGAAAGAGTGGAAGAACAGGATTTTAGGACCCGTGGGCTGATGCCGTCAGGTCCAGTTGCAGAATCAGAGTCGAGGGTTGACAGAAACTTTTCCACCTTGTCAGGAGGAAAGGACACAGTGTCCAGGAGCAGCTGGGTACGACTGGGTACAGTGGGTACAGAGAGGGATGGGTTTGGGACACAATATTTAGAGGCAAACACAGAGTTGAGGCATTCAGCTTTTTCACGTGCGGAGTCAGCTGTGTAGCCATTTGAGGTGAGGGAGGGGATGGAGGGGGAACAAACACCAGAAACAGATTTGACCAGACACCACCAGGATTTGGAAGAGGGAGACAGATAAGAGAGTTCGCTCTTGAGAACGGAGAGATATTGTTTCCTGGCTCTCCTGAGGGTGGACACACACTTGTTTCGGGCTTTGTGAAAGGAAATGAGATTTCCTTCTGTTGGATTTGCTTTCCAGGAGACGAAGGCAAGTCGTTTCTGGGCAACAGCCTCACCACAAGATTCCGTGTCTTTGATCATCTTTGATCATAACGCGAAACAAAATGATGTGCATATGGACACCATCAGGTATTGTCTTTGCGCCAAGTATTAACAAAATCGGTACATGCATCTCCGAGATATGGTTTCAGACAGACGGACGGATGAGACCCGATCCATAAACCCCTGTTTCAGCCCAAGTCCCCTGTTTCAGCCCCCTGTTTCAGTCTAACGATGTCATTGGTTAAATGGGATACAAATTTGGTTTTGAGAAAACCGAGATCGAAATAAAAAGTGCTTGTTGGCCATAATTGTCACTTGACAGATTTGAGATGTCACCTCCAAATATGTTTGCTGTTTGGCCTTTAAACCAAATAATGTTAAGCATTTTGACATCAAGTGCTCTTATGGTTAAACTGCCAAAATCTAGGCTCTCTGCTCACCTTCACTCTTTCATTCCCCTTTTCTCCCGCCTCTGGAACAAACTCCCCCACTCCCTTCAATCCCACTCCTCCCTCCAGGTCTTTAAAACAGCTGTTCACCACCATCTCTTATCTTCCCCCATCCAAAACCTTGATCTTTTGTACCTCCGCTAATTCACCCCAGATACTTTTTTTGAAATTCCAACTTCTTTCCTGGAAGACCATGCAGTGTCCATATGTTTTATACCTCTCCCACCTCCCCCCAAACCCCCAAACCCTCTCCCTCCCACAGTTCTCTCGATGTCCCTGCTCTCAAATGTTGTGTTTGTGTCCTTCCCCCTCTCTCCCCATCTTGTCTACCGCTCCCCTTATTTTGTGCTTTATGTGTCGGTTTGACTTTTTGTGATTAATGTTGGCTCTTTCACGAACCTCGATCTCGTCTCCAAAAAAAAAAAAAAAAAGTGCCACTCATGTTAAGTGGTAGTAGGTATCCTACCAGCAAGGAGTGTCTGCCACGTAAACCCTTGAATCTATAGAATGTGATTCGTTTTGTTTTCATTCATATGCGAAGAAGGCTGTTCACACAGAGTGTAAACTACATGGTCACTGATTACAGAGCAGGAGATGATACCTAGAATTTGTTCAGGGTGCCGGCAATAGCTCGACTTCCCTCCCTGAAGGAGGCCATAGGATTTTTAATGTTCAACTCTACCGTTCAGTGCCCCCCGCTCCTCGACCATGTGCTCATTGGCTCACCGTTCGGTTTCTACGGTTAAGCACATATTCAGGATTGCCATTCCTGGAGTATCTCTGACCTCCACATGATCACAGGCCCTGCTTTCACCTTCCCCGAGAGGTTAGGCGGATTTGCGGAGTTGTAAACTATTCATAAACACAAACACATAGACAGATTACAAAGAAAAACTATTTAAAGGATTACTAGGATAGGAATGTCAGGAGGACTTTCAAGGAGGCCAGAAAGGAGTGGCCACATTTATTTGGCTTCTGAACACATTTCGACACGTCCTATTATTCTCCACAGAAACCACACACTTATGCTGAATGTTTATTAATGAAGTCCATCTTACTCCCTTTATACCGAATGGCTGTTCCTGCAACACGTATGCATGTATATTATATATTTGATATTATATATATATATATTTATTTTTTTTCTTAAAGACGAAAGCCACTGAATCCATATTCAGATCTTCACCAAAATCGAATCTATTTGTCCTTGTCAGACACCCAACCTCTCCTACAGGTTTCGTCCAAATCCGTCCACAACTTTTTGAGATATCCTGCTATGTATCGTTTTTGGCCCCATCTCCCAATGGTGAAAATTTTTTTTTAAATTCTACTAGCCGGATCCGAATCTTCACCAAAATCTAATCATTTTGTCCTTGCAATCAATCATTTCGTCCTTTCGTCCAATCTAATGCATACGCTACATCTCTGCCAAATTTCGTCCGAATCCGTCCACAACTTTTTGAGATATTTTGTTCACAAACAAAAACAGATAAACAGACAGGGGTGAAAACATAACCTCCATAGACCTTCGGTGGCGGAGGTAACAAGAAGCCCGGCAGTACGAGTTGGGCACGAAGAGGCTATTTGAAACGCTGACTGTAAAGGGGTACTTCAGAGGGGGTGTGACACTCATCCCTCAACCCCGACCCAGTCATCCCAGCCCTTTGAACCCTTAAATTAGAGTTTGCAGACAAACAGATAATACTCGCCAACATAAACTTTCCAACAAGAAAGTCGAACTGGCCATAGATTCCACAGCTGGCTCTTGAAAAGTTAATTAGATCAGAGAAATTGGTCTCACACATTACAGCATAGCATCATGATCTGGAAGGTCATGTGGCTCCAAAAGCCCTCACCTCAACCTTCTTGTGCAAATCCTTGCATTCCTGGACCAGACAGTCCTTGGTTCCGTAGAATAAATACACCGCCTGTGCAAAGTATCACATGCAGACAGCACTTTGAGTACCAATCTTAGCTTCTGGAAAAAAAAAAAAAAAAAAAAAAAAAAAAACTCGACAGCTTGACTGCATCTATTGTCTTTAAGATGGGATTTAGGGAGAGGAAGAGTACTAGTGCAAATGTCTCAATGCGACAGGTCCACAAAATGTGTGTTAGTTTTAACAAGACTAATGTATAATTTTGTCAATATGGTATCCAAGGTGAAGACAGGTATTGAAATAGAGAAAACTTGCCTTGTTGAGCAAGCGGCTGGTGAAAAGCCCTGGGCTCCTCTCGCGGTGCCGATGGAAATTCAACGCCATAAGTGCATCGGGACCCACTGAAAAATAATTATTCATCGAGAGCACCTGCAATGGGCAGCAACACCAGGGAATGGATCAAATCGATTCATACAGATCATGTACATCACACCGAGGGGGTGAGTATACACCCGGGAGGAGCGAAGGGGAGGGAGACACCCGCCAAGACAGAGAAACTGTATGATGGAGATTTCGTTGAGAATACTTAACTTTAGAAATGACATATGAGCTAAATGTGGCCTTTTGCCCATGCGCTGTGTGTGTATTTACATTTTCTGCTTGGCGGGCACTTTTAACCTGTCATTATCAACGTGACATCTACGATTCAAAAAGTCTTTTAAATATAATTTTTAGCATTTAGACGAAAAAATGGAAATTTCAAAATGGTTAACCTGAAGGAGCTGTGGCTCCCACGTCGATCGAAAGAATGGACGCGACAAAAAGCTTGAATTCATCTGAGCTGCTTTATTCGAATCAAACACTCAGGCACTCTGGGAAAAACGTTTTACGGTCAGCAATATATATCTATTCCGCCAGAGGGTTTGCCCAGGCCTGGCGCCAGGGGGCGTGGCCCCGCGTCCCGGCTGCGGCCTGGCAAGTTGAGGGCGAGCCTGCCCGGGCGTCCCGACCGAGGCCTGGCAAGTCGAGCGCGGGCCTGCCCGGGCGTCCTGGACGAGCCCGGCCTGGTGATCGCTCCGCGTCCTTGATAGGTGCAAGGCGATTGTGTAACCCCAGCGGCAGCCGCTACACACGTCCCCCCAGAATCGACTTGCACCGGCAGGGTCAACTTGAGGGGGGTCCTGATGACCCGGCCGAAGCGACCCCTGGCGGGTCGTGGGAGGGGGTCCGGTGAGGTGGTGGGCGGTCGAGTGGGGGGCACCGTGGACGGGGGGCGGCCTCGCCGCGGCGGGAGGGCCACCCGTGGTGGGTGGTCGACGTCCACGTGCGCCGGCTTGAGGCGGTCCACTGCAATCCGGTCCGACCTGCCGCCGATGTCGATGACGAACGACTTGTCGTCCCGTCGCAGCACCCGGAAGGGCCCGTCGTACGGCGGCTGGAGTGGCCGCCGATGTGCGTCGTGACGCACAAAAACATACTCCGCGGTGCGGAGTGCTGGGGGGACGTAGGACTGGGGGTCACCGTGGTGGGATGTCGGCACGGGGGCAAACCGTCGGGCGGCCTCCTGGAGGTCCGAGCGCTGGCGAGCTGCGGACCAGGGGCTGGTAGCGTCGGGCACGAATTCGCCCGGGACGCGTAGCACCTGGCCATAGACCAGCTCGGCGGTGGATGCCTGGAGGTCCTCCTTGGGGGCCGTGCGAAGGCCCAAAAGGACCCACGGCAGCCGGTCGGCCCAACCGCCGTCTTGAAGGCCGGCCATGAGCGCGGCCTTCATGGAGCGGTGGAATCGCTCGCACAACCCGTTTGCTTGGGGGTGGTAGGCCGTAGTACGGTGGAGCTTGACCCCCAGGTTGCGGGCGACCGCGCCCCACAGCTCGGAGGTGAACTGTGGTCCGCGGTCTGACGAGATGTCCGCCGGTGCGCCGAAGCGGGCGACCCAGGTGGCGATGAAGGCCTGCGCCACGTCGGCGGTGGTGGTGGAGACGAGGGGAACGGCCTCCGGCCACCTGGTGGTCCTGTCCACCATGGTGAGCAGGTGTGTGAACCCTCGTGATGGGGGAAGGGGGCCCACCAGATCCACGTTGACGTGGTCGAAACGTCGTTCGGGCACGGTGAAAGGTGCCAGCGGGGCCTGGGTGTGTCGGTGGACCTTGGCCCGTTGGCAGGCGGTGCAGGCGCTGGTCCAATCGCGGACGTCCCGACGAAGGCCGTGCCAGACGAAACGCGCCGACACCAGCTTCTGGGAAGCTTTCCGGCCCGGGTGGGAAAGGCCGTGGAGGGAGGCGAAGATGCGGCGTTGCCAGGTGACGGGCACGATGGGGCGAGGCCGGCCTTGGGAGACGTCGCAGAGCAGGACAGTGTCCGCGCAGGGGATGTCGGCCAGGCGGAGGCCCGTGTCCGCCGCCCGGAGGGCTTGCACCGTGGTGTCGGTGGTTTGGTCCGCCGCCATAAGCGCAAAATCCACGCCCAGGTGGACCGCGTTCGCGCTGGCCCGGGAAAGACAGTCGGCCACGGCATTGTTTTTGCCGGCGACGTGCCGGATGTCCGTGGTAAACTCCGACACGGCGGAGAGGTGGCGCTGTTGGCGGGCCGACCATGGCTCCGTGACCTTGGCCATGGCGTAAACCAACGGCTTGTGGTCGACGAACGCCGTGAAAGGTCGGCCCTCCAGGAGGTGGCGGAAATGGCGGACGGCCAGGTGTAGACCGAGGAGCTCCCGGTCAAACGTGCTGTATTTGAGCTCGTTCGGCCGGAGCTGCCGGCTGAAAAAAGCGAGTGGCTGCCAAACCCCGTTCACCCATTGCTCATGTACGGCGCCCACCGCGTAGTCGGAGGCATCCGTGGTGAGGGCGATGGGAGCGTTGAGCACCGGGTGAGCGAGCAGTGTTGCGTCGGCGAGGGCCCGCTTTGAGCTTTGGAAGGCCGCATCCATTGCTGCGGACCAGGCGATGTCGTGCTTGGCCGGCTTGCCCCGGAGGGCTTCGTAGAGGGGCCGCATGAGTTGAGCAGCGCGGGGCACGAAGCGGTGATAAAAATTCACCATTCCCAGGAATTCCTGCAGGGCCTTTATGGTGCGGGGACGCGGGAAAGTGGTGATGGCCTCGACCTTGGTTGGCAGCGGCACAGCCCCGTTCTTGGTGATGTGGTGGCCCAAAAAATCAACGGCCGTCGTGCCGAAGTGGCATTTGGCCGGGTTGACGATGAGGCCGTGCTCGCTGAGGCGCCCGAACAGTGTTCGGAGGTGGAGGAGGTGCTCGGCCCGGGACGTGCTGGCGACGAGGATGTCGTCCAGGTAAACGAAAAGGAACGGCAGGTCACGCAGCACGCCGTCCATCAAGCGCTGGAACGCCTGAGCCGCGTTCTTGAGACCAAACGGCATCCGCAAGAACTCGAATAAGCCGAACGGCGTGATGACTGCCGTTTTAGGGACGTCGGCCGCCCTGACAGGTACCTGGTGATATCCCCGTATGAGATCAATTTTCGAAAAAATGACCCGTCCCGCCAGACGGGCGGAGAAGTCTTGGATATGCGGGATCGGGTACCTGTCGGGTGTTGTAGCGTCATTAAGACGGCGGTAGTCGCCACACGGGCGCCATCCACCCCCCGGCTTTGGCACGATGTGCAGTGGCGAGGCCCACGCGCTATCGGAGCGCCGCACGATGCCGAGGTGCTCCAACGCGTCGAATTCGGCCTTCGCAACGGCAAGCTTGGCTGGGTCGAGGCGGCGGGCCCTGGCGTAGACCGGCGGGCCCGTGGTTGGTATGTGGTGCTCGATCCCATGCCGTACTGCGACGGCCGAAAACGTCGGCCGCGTGAGGGCCGGGAACTCCGCGAGCAGGCGAGCAAACTCGTTCGCCGCCGGGACGGTGCATGCCAGCTCGGTCGGCGCGGAGCTGCTTAATGTGCATACCAGGGAGCTGAAGGTTTCAGCGTTGATTAAACGACGCCGTTGGACGTCCACCAGCAGTCCGTGTGCGCAGAGGAAGTCGGCGCCTAGCAGAGCCATGGGCACGTTGGCGGTTACAAACGTCCAAGCAAAGCGTTGGCCGCCGAAGCAGAGGGTGACGTTGCGCGGGCCGAAGGTGCGGATAGTCGATCCGTTGGCCGCAACCAAGGAGGGGCCGCAAACCGCGGATTGCCTGTCCTGGTCAGAGGCGGGCATGACGCTCAGTTGGGCGCCGGTGTCGCACAGGAAGCGCCGTCCGGACGCTTTGTCCGTGATGAACAGTAAGTTGCCCGTGTGACTGTGGCCGGCGCTCATGGCAGGTAATGAACGCCGGCCTGGCCGTTTCCCGACCCGCCGAAGGTGCACGGGGGTCGGCATGTCCGGGCCTTCTGTCCGAACCTGGCATGATAGGAACACCACGCTTGGTCGGGTGGAGGCTTCGGACGTCGTGCTGGACGTGGTCGGCTCGGTATAGCGGCCGCCAATTGCGTCGGCAGTTCGGCCGTCGAACGCGCCGGGTGCTCGGGCGCCATGGATGGTGCATCAGGCGGCGGCGGGTCCCATGTCGCCGCTGCGATGCGCTGTCCCGCGGCGGAGATTTTGTCGGCTTCTCTGGCAAGGGCCCGGGGATCTGTGATCGTCGTGCTTGCCAGGGCGAGGCGTACCGGGTTAGGCAGCTGACGGAGGAACAGCTCCCGGAACAGGAATGCCGGAGAGTGCTCGCCGAGCAGCGAAAGCATGTAGTCCATTCGCTCGGAAGGGCGCGTGTCGCCGAGCTCGGGCAAATCGAGCAGGCGCCGTGCGCGTTCCGCCGCTGGGAGGGCGAAAGCATCGAGTAGAAGCTTCTTAATCGCGCCGTATTTGTCAGCAGCCGGCGGGTGCTCGAGGAGGCTCAAGGCGCGGGCCGCGGTGGCGGAACCAAGCGCCGCCACAACATGGTGGAAGCGGGTGTCGTCCGCGGTGATGCCTCGCAGGGCGAACTGAGAGTCCGCCTGAGCGAACCAAACAGCCGCGTGAGCCTCCCAGAAGGTAGGCAGTTTAAGCGTCACTGCCGTGTCCATGTCGGTAGGTCACCAATGAAGGAGCTGTGGCTCCCACGTCGATCGAAAGAATGGACGCGACAAAAAGCTTGAATTCATCTGAGCTGCTTTATTCGAATCAAACACTCAGGCACTCTGGGAAAAACGTTTTACGGTCAGCAATATATATCTATTCCGCCAGGGGGTTTGCCCAGGCCTGGCGCCAGGGGGCGTGGCCCCGCGTCCCGGCTGCGGCCTGGCAAGTTGAGGGCGAGCCTGCCCGGGCGTCCCGACCGAGGCCTGGCAAGTCGAGCGCGGGCCTGCCCGGGCGTCCTGGACGAGCCCGGCCTGGTGATCGCTCCGCGTCCTTGATAGGTGCAAGGCGATTGTGTAACCCCAGCGGCAGCCGCTACAAACCACACATATTCTGTTCCCGAATGCAAATCAGACTCATGAGAAATATCTACGAACCGTCAGCCTTTCACAGGCCAACATCGTTGGTAGTTTTTGCAATATGGATGGCAACATGTCAACTTTTTGGACAAGTTGATCAGGAACTTCCACTGTGTTGTTGTGCAGAGGCACGCCCCTTTCTCACAGGTACACTTACAAGTATTTTTGGCTTCTTTAAAAAGTTTATTTTAGTCATTACCTCCACCACCAAAGGTGGATGGAGGTTATGTTTTCACACCTGTCTGTCTGTTTGTTACTTGCCGGAATATATTCCGGCAAGTATGTTGGTTGGTTGCTTTCTCTGTCTGTCTTTGTTTGTCTGTTTGTCTGTTTGTGCGCAGTACTCCGTCTACATCGTTGCACATAGCATCGCCATACTTTACGCACATATTTGTCTTGCCCTGGAATAGACTGTGCCCAATTTTTAATTCTCTAGGCCCAAGGTCAAGCTCAAGGTCACCCAAAACGTGAAAATCGTGACCGTGTAGCGGTTACCGCTGGATGCACACAATCGCCTTGCACTGGCCAGAACACGGCCAGACGCGCCTCTCCCGGGCATGCCCGGACTCACTGTTCCCGGGCACGCCCGAACCTCCCGGGCACGCCCGGTCTCGTCTTTCCCGGGCATGCCCGCTCTCGCCTTTCCAGGGCTCGCCCAGAGCGTCCGGGCATGCCCGCTATCGCCTTTTCAGGGCTCGCCCAGAGCGTCCGGGCATGCCCGCTATCGCCTTTCCAGGGCTCGCCCAGAGCGTCCGGGCATGCCCGCTATCGCCTTTCCAGGGCTCGCCCAGAGCGCCCGGGCACGCCCAGCCTCGACTTGCCAGGCCGCAGCCAAACACGCCCGGGCAGGTCCAGACTCGCCTTTCCAAGGCTCGCCCTTGACACCCGGGCATGCCCAGTATAGCTTTTGACGGGCAAACTTCCCGACATAAATGTGTATATATATTGCTGCCCGATAAACGGGCTTGTGAGAATACCTGAGCTGTTTTGTTTCAATAAAGCAACTCGGACGAATTCCGTCTTTGGTCACGTCAATTCTTTCGACTCGCGTTGGAGCGCAGTTCCTTCATTGGTGACCTACCGACATGGATACGGCAGTGACGCTTAAACTGCCTACCTTCTGGGAGGCTCACGCGGCTGTTTAGTTCACTCAGGCGGACTCTCAGTTCGCCCTGCGAGGCATCACCGCGGACGACACCCGCTTCCACCATGTTGTGGCGGCGCTCGGTTCCGCCACCGCGGCCCGCGCCTTGAGCCTCCTCGAGCACCCGCCGGCTGCTGACAAATACGACGTGCTGAAGACACTCCTCCTCGATGCTTTCGCCCTCTCACCGGCAGCACGCGCACGGCGCCTGCTCGCTCTGCCCGAGCTCGGCGACACGCGCCCGTCCGAGCGCATGGACTATATGCTCTCGTTGCTCGGTGAGCACTCTCCGGATTTTCTGTTCCGCGAGCTGTTCCTTCGCCAGCTGCCTCACCCGGTACGCCTCGCCCTGGCTGGCACGTTGATCACGGATTCCCGCACCCTCGCCAGGGAAGCTGATAAGATCTCCTCGGCGGGCCAGCACATCGGCGCGGTTACCTGGAGCCCGCCGCCGTCCGAGGCGACGCCCACGACACCCGAGCACCCTGCGCGGTTGGAGGCCGAACTGCCGGTGCAACTGGCGGCCGCCACGCCGCACCGCCCGCTTCCGACACGACGGCCGGGGCCTCCACCTGACCGGGCGTGGTGTTATTACCACGCCAGGTTCGGACACAAGGCTCGGATGTGCCGGCCCCCGTACACTTTCTGCAGGTCGGGAAACGGTCGGGCCGGCGTTCATTCCCAGCCATGAGCGCCGGCCACTCGGGCAACTTGCTGTTTATTCGGGACAAAGCGTCTGGGCGGCATTTCCTGTGTGACACCGGCGCCCAACTGAGCGTCATACCCGCCTCCGAGCAGGACAGGCGGGACGCCGTTTGCGGCCCCTCTTTGGTCGCTGCTAATGGCTCGGCCATACGCACTTTCGGCCCACGCGTCGTCACCCTCTGCTTCGGCAGCCAGCGTTTTCAATGGACTTTTGTGACCGCCTGCGTCCCCATGGCTTTGCTGGGCGCCGACTTCCTCTGCGCGCACGGGCTGCTGGTCGACGTCAAACGTCGTCGCCTTGTCAACGCCGAGACCTTCAGCTCCCTGGCGTGCACGATGAGCAGCTCCGCGCCGACCAAACTGGCGTGCGCCCTCCTGGCAGCGAACGAGTTCGCTCGCCTGCTCGCGGAATTCCCGGCCCTCACGCGGCCGACGTTTTCGGCCGTCGCGGTGCGGCACGGGATCGAGCACCACATACCCACTACGGGCCCGCCGGTCTACGCCAGGGCCCGCCGCCTCGACCCGGCCAAGCTCGCCGTGGCGAAGGCCGAGTTCGACGGGTTGGAGCACCTCGGCATCGTGCGGCGCTCCGATAGCGCGTGGGCCTCGCCACTGCACATCATGCCAAAGCCGGGGGGTGGATGGCGCCCGTGTGGCGACTACCGCCGTCTCAACGACGCTACCACCCCCGACAGGTACCCGATCCCGCATATTCAGGACTTTTCCGCCCGTTTGGCGGGACGGGTCATCTTTTCGAAAATTGACCTGATACGGGGCTACCACCAGGTACCTGTCCGGGCGGCCGACGTCCCGAAGACGGCCGTCATCACGCCATTCAGCCTGTTCGAATTTTTGCGGATGCCATTTGGCCTCAAGAACGCGGCCCAGGCGTTCCAGCGCTTGGACGGCGTGCTGCGCGACCTGCCGTTTCTTTTCGTCTATCTGGACGATATCCTCGTCGCCAGCACGTCCCGCGCCGAGCACCTCCTCCACCTCCGAACACTGTTCGGTCGCCTCAGCGAGCACGGCTTAATTGTCAACCCGGTCAAATGCCACTTCGGCGCGACGACCGTTGACTTTTTGGGCCACCGCATCACCAAGACCAGGGCCGTGCCGCTGCCGACCAAGGTCGAGGCCATCACCACGTTCCCGCGTCCCCGTTCCATCAAGGCCCTCCAAGAGTTCCTCGGCATGGTGAATTTTTATCACCGATTCGTGCCCCGCGCTGCTCAGCTCATGCGGCCCCTTTACGAGGCCCTCCGGGGCAAGCCGGCCAAGCATGACATTGTTTGGTCCGCGGCCATGGACGCGGCCTTCGCCAGCGCCAAACGGGCCCTCGCCGAAGCAACGCTGCTGGCTCACCCGGTGCTCAACGCGCCCATCGCCCTCACTACGGACGCCTCCAACTACGTGGTGGGCGCCGTCCATGAGCAATGGGTGGACGGGGTTTGGCAGCCACTCGCTTTTTTCAGCCGGCAACTCTGGCCGAACGAGTTAAACTACAGCACGTTCGACCGCGAGCTGCTCAGGCTATTCCTGGCCGTTCGCCATTTCCGACACCTCCTGGAGGGCCGCCCGTTCACGGCTTTCGTCGACCACAAGCCGTTGGTCTACGCAATGGCTAAAGTCACGGAGCCGTGGTCGGCCCGCCAGCAGCGCCACCTCTCCGCCGTGTCGGAGTTCACCACGGACATCCGGCACGTCGCCGGCAAAGACAACGCCGTGGCCGACTGTCTTTCTCGGGCCAGCGCGAACGCGGTCCACCTCGGCGTGGACTTCGCGCTCATGGCGGCCGACCAGACCACCGACGCCTCGGTGCAGGCACTCCGTGCGGCGGACACGGGCCTCCGCCTGGCCGACATTCCCTTCGCGGGCACCGTCCTGCTCTGCGACGTCTCCCAGGGCCAGCCTCACCCCATCGTGCCCGTTTCCTGGCAGCGCCGCATCTTCGCCTCCATCCACGGCCTTTCTCACCCGGGCCGGAAAGCTTCTCAGAAGCTGGTGTCGGCGCGTTTCGTCTGGCACGGCCTTCGACGAAACATCCGCAACTGGGCCAACGCCTGCACGGCCTGCCAGCGGGTCAAGGTCCACCGCCACACCCAGGCCCCACTGGCACCTTTCGCCGTGCCTGAACGGCGTTTCGACCACGTCCACGTGGACCTGGTGGGTCCCCTGCCCCCCTCGCGGGGGTTCACCCACCTGCTCACCATGGTGGACAGGACCACCAGGTGGCCGGAGGCCGTGCCCCTCGCCTCCACCACCACCGCCGACGTGGCGCAGGTGTTCATCGCCACCTGGGTCGCGCGCTTCGGCGCACCAGCGGACATCTCGTCCGACCGCGGCCCACAGTTCATGTCTGAGCTTTGGGGCACGGTCGCCCGTTCGTTGGGGGTCAGGCTGCACCGCACCACGGCCTACCACCCCCAAGCCAACGGGTTGTGCGAGCGGTTTCACCGCTCCATGAAGGCCGCACTCATGGCCGGCCTTCAGGACGACGGTTGGGCCGACCAGCTGCCGTGGGTCCTTTTGGGCCTTTGCACAGCCCCCAAGGAAGACCTCCAGGCATCCGCCGCCGAGCTCGTCTACGGCCAGCCGCTCCGCGTCCCGGGCGAATTCGTGCCCGACGCTACCAGTCCCTGGTCCGCCGCTCGCCAGCGCTCGGACCTCCAGGAGGCCGCCCGACGATTTGCCCCCGTGCCGACGTCCCGCCACGGTGGCCCCCAGTCCTACATCCCCCCGGCGCTTCGCACAGCGGAGTACGTCTTTGTGCGTCATGACGTGCACTGGGGGCCACTCCGGCCGCCGTACGACGGGCCCTTCCGGGTCCTGCGACGGGGCGACAAGTCTTTCATCGTCGACTTCGGCGGCCGGCCGGACCGGATTTCTGTGGACCGCCTCAAACCGGCGCACATGGACGTCGACCGACCACCACGGTTGGCCCTTCCTCCGCGGCGAGGCCGCCACCCGTCCACAGTTCCCCCCGCTCGACCACCCACCACCACGTCGGACCCCTCCCCACGACCCTCCAGGGGTCGCTTCGGCCGGGTCATCCGGACCCCCCTTAAATTGACCCTGCCGGTGCAGGTCGATTCTGGAGGGGCGTGTGTAGCGGTTACCGCTGGATGCACACAATCGCCTTGCACCGGCCAGAACACGGCCAGACGCGCCT
The DNA here is from genome assembly GCF_964187855.1 of Myxine glutinosa. NCBI lineage: Eukaryota > Metazoa > Chordata > Myxini > Myxiniformes > Myxinidae > Myxine > Myxine glutinosa. The sequence goes on from NC_136265.1 coordinate 147,432,069, forward strand.
CTCCCGGGCATGCCCGGACTCACTGTTCCCGGGCACGCCCGAACCTCCCGGGCACGCCCGGTCTCGTCTTTCCCGGGCATGCCCGCTCTCGCCTTTCCAGGGCTCGCCCAGAGCATCCGGGCATGCCCGCTATCGCCTTTTCAGGGCTCGCCCAGAGCGTCCGGGCATGCCCGCTATCGCCTTTCCAGGGCTCGCCCAGAGCGTACGGGCATGCCCGCTATCGCCTTTCCAGGGCTCGTCCAGAGCGCCCGGGCACGCCCAGCCTCGACTTGCCAGGCCGCAGCCAAACACGCCCGGGCAGGTCCAGACTCGCCTTTCCAAGGCTCGCCCTTGACACCCGGGCATGCCCGGTATAGCTTTTGCCGGGCAAACTTCCCGACATAAATGTGTATATATATTGCTGCCCGATAAACGGGCTTGTGAGAATACCTGAGCTGTTTTGTTTCAATAAAGCAACTCGGACGAATTCCGTCTTTGGTCGCGTCAATTCTTTCGACTCGCGTTGGAGCGCAGTTCCTTCAACCGCAGCATAAAGCCGGGGGCGAGGCGGAGTGATACAGCGGAAGGATTCCACGGTTTAAATGAAGCCGCGATGAGGTTAAATAACTATTTATGTTTTTGAAATATACATGAGATTAATACTATGACAGGTAATACCATTCCATCTTCCCACCACCAAATCTGTTTGTATTCCCTGACTTTGTATAGTTACCCAGTTGTCTTGACTCTGTCATACAAACCATCGCAATGCTATCATATAATTTTTTACTTCCTAACTCATGTATTAGCTGATTACTAATTGTTTTACCACATACCGCATTAGATTCACCAAGGGGGTAATAGTCTTCTTTACGGGACCAAATAAAATCTTGTAGGTCTTCCAAGTTTATTGAAAAGAACCAATTATACCCTAAATCAGGCATATCATACCCCCATTTATCAATTACCATATTAACAATATCCCCCTCTTTATAAAGTTTAATTGTAAGTGGTACGTTAAATTTAACACGAAAAGGTGTATGGTCTGGAGAACCAGGTGTTGTGGCAGTAAATTCTACTTGTTTATCAAAACGCGCTGTTTCCTCTTGGGATATATATTGTAATATATCACCTAATCTAACCAAGTCGTTGTTACCCGTGGGACTCGGATAATTGATTAATTTATAACTATTTTTCATATTAAGATTTTTAGTTATATCATATTTCTGACGTTCAACATGTGCCTTTGTATAATAATTTGATAAATCAACAGTCGTCTCTTGAGATCCCTTAAAGATAGAACCGTCTTTTCCAACGTAGGTCATTTTACTTAAGATTTAAAATAATATCATAAAAATTTCCATTATTGTTGAGGTGAAATAATACGTATAAACATAATTGACCACAACATTTAAAATTTACTTCTTGGATTTGAAGCGTTTGACAAACACTCTTCCCCTTCGGTATGAAGTTAATTACTTCAAGAGGTGGTGGAAGTCCATAGCTATCAAAATAGTATTTATCCCCACCATTATAAATGCAAGTCAAATGAGTACCATTCCCACTATTATCTTCTAAATTCATCATAATATTCTTTGTATTTTTAGGCAACTTTGGTAATTCATCCCTCATACAAATACTTACGTTATCGAGTTTTAGCTGTTTACAATATTTACCGAGTTCTATATTTGACATTGTATTCTATCCAAAATGATTAAACCACTCCTCCATTTTATTTTTGAAAATAAATTTCCTTTTTATTTAGGAGAAAGATATAATCCATTACCTCTTTTAGTTAGTTTTACACCTGCCTGTGCGAAAGAAGAAAACATATCTCCAACTAACGATCTCGCCCTATTAGGAAGACTTTCAAGCCTTTCAGCAAAATCTACTATTACCCCACTTCCACTAACTTCTTTCTCCAACGCCTTGTTATGTCTTTCCAATTCTTTTTGGGTTGCTAGTTGAGCTTTCCTTTCGTTAGCGGCTTTTACCGCTGCTGAAATACCACCCGTCGCCGCCCCCGCTGCATCGACAGCACCGGCAATTAAGGGGATTAGGGCTAGAAGTGGGAGAAATCCTCCGTTTATTTCCTTGAGTGAATATTTCTTCAACATAGGTTTTGACATTTTTAAACTAAGTGAACCGGCACTATTTAGTTTTTCCTCCTGCACTTTTGTGAGCAAAACACTAATTCTCATATCACCCTTTCTTTGAATTGTACGAACATTAACCGTGCAAGGTTTTTGAAGTTGAATGCAAGATGATAACTTATTGTGATTTGCTTGATTAATATATACGTCAGTTGTTACTTTACTCATTTTATTTAGAAAAGATTTTTTCTATTTATTACTTATGTGATATTAGTCATAACACCATTATTCATATTAATCTGTAGTTCTGTTTCTTCCAAGAGCAAACAATATGCATCAAGTTCGACACCTTCCTCCCTTTCAATGTATAGGGAAGTATCTACTCTATTAGACCTTATTGTTTCCTTTTGAGCACTCAGGTCAATCACATAGATTGTATATAGACTTTAAAACACATTCATATCCAAAATGGGATCCATATTACCATTGCTTTCACACACCTTTTGGTAAGACTTGTAGGCTTCGGCATAATCATTATTTTCCCAATTAATTTCCAATCTATCTCGAGGGTAAAATGTACCATCTAGAGAAACCCGAAGTTGTTTTACCTTAGCATTATCACACAACGCGTTATTCTTATCAGTAGCACTATTTCCATCAGGTTTCTTAAAAATGAGCCACAGGTACCGAGGTTTTCCTTCGAGAACACCCAAATTCCACATGTAAGTGGTTTGGGCAAGTTTAATGTGTTGACATCTTCTTTTAAGATATGATACATTTAACGGGGCCTTTGAGTTAAGTCTTCTATTCAACATCTCTTCCGTTTTAAGACTAGGAGTATATTCACTGATATACCAACACATATCATTAATAACAAATTTATTATCATCGGCTAGAGCGTTAGCACCCCCAAAAAACAATCTATTTTCGTTAACATCCCTGTGTAGTTGAAACCTAATTTTAAGGCCATATAGAACTTTATCATAATCACAAAATCCAAATATACCTTTAAGGGGCACAGCTATGGTAAAACTATTCTCTTGTTTTCCGTTATCGTTATACATTAACTTCCTTTGCTGAAAACCGAGGTCATCGGTTGTTCCCTTTGTTATATTGGGGATAAAACCTTTGGTGGCTCCCTTACCCCATCTATCGCAATGCGAATATAATGTGAATTTCATCATTTCAGATGTAGCAGAGACATAATCAACTGCTTCCACTTCTTGCATTCCAATACACAAACGAATATTATCAAACATTTTCCAGAAGAAATCATTTACGAGTGTCATGTTTGTGGCAGCTGCATTCTTAGTGAATTAAAATTTACATAACAAGAAACTATCGGCTAGGTTCAAGTAAGTTTGTTAATTATTTATCTCAAAACTTTTTGTTCCAGTTGTATTCCAATCTGTTCCTGTTACAGCATTTACCTTATAATAATCTTCTTTTTTAGTTGTTTGAGATAATAGTATCATCCAAATCATATATATTGTCAATCGCCTCCATTCTTTATATATTAACAATAAAAAATATAATAAATAAAATTATATTTACATGTGATACTAATAAAATATTTAAAACTTTTGAAAACCCGACCCAAGTATTTCAATTATTCTTCATCGTTCTTGTGGAGTTAGTTCAGTTTTACCTTTTTTTATTTCTTTGATTGCTTATAATTTATGAGACTCCTTTTGAGCGTCTTTTATACTCTCTACAGCACCCGCTACATTTCCCACGACAGAAGCGGTTGAACCAATTAGGTCTTTATGTTTAAGAATAGTTGAACCGATACCCATTAGTGTATCAATTATCCCATCTCCTTTAATTCTAAATTGATCTCCTTCACCACGTTCTCTCATAGGCTTATAGTATCCTCTCCCAAGAAACATACCTTCCCCCTTATAGTATGGTGAAAGATAAATACCTTGGCCCTTATAGTACGGTGAAAGATACATACCTTCCCCAATCCCATTCCCAGCTGTTTTACTAACACCTTTCATATCTTTAGTAGTAATAATTTTATATTTTCTTAACTCATATTTTCGTACAATAACCATCGTGTTTTTATTCTAAGTAGAATAAAAACTTTTAACATTTTAGTTTTAATTTTTTCAATTTATCCGCTTTGATTTTTCGTTCCAATCGTGAATAATTAGTGTGTGGTGACCAAAACAATTTTTCAAAACATAATTGATCTTTCATCGAAAATTTTGATGGAATTAAAAATTCTCCGCTCGACGTAAACATAACCTCCCCTCTTTCCCGAGTAAATACAAGACCTATTTCTCCAAACGCTAACTCTTGGTAAGTTTTCTTTTTATTTTGATCACTTGTGTTAAAACTACATACGAGAAAAAACAGTTGGATGTTCATTTATTAATTAGTTTATATTTATTATATAATTTTTCCAATTATTTGTTGAAGAACTTCACGTAGCTGATCTACAGTTGATTGCTGAACAACTTCATGTAGGTGAATTCTGATGTATGTAATTTCACCATTGAAAGAAACCATACGGTGATCCTGATCGGTTATCTTAAAATTTACTTTAGAAATGGTTTTTCCTGAGATGGGTAAATAGGAGAAATTCTTTGGTTCCATGTTGAATTTATAACCTATTGGGGTTGAATAAGCGCTGAGTGAAAATATTGTATTTGTTTTTACTCCATTGTCATAAGCACCATCAACCAAATCACAGTTAATCAACACCGAATTTATACCTGAGGATATGTCAACGACGTTATCACTGACAAACGTATTATTATCCTCAAGCTTTTTTGCGGAGAAACCTAACATCTCTCGGAATGAATTAATTATTATCAATCGTGAAATCTATTTTATAATTATATTTAAGGCTAATAGTCGATTGTGATGTGTGCTTTTGAGTATCTATTTCGATATTTCTTGGTTCATCACCTTTTTCTTTCACAACACGAGAAATTTCTGAACATAGTAGAGGAATCTCGTAAGCTCCGGGGGGTACTTCTATAGTTTTATAACCACTTCCCGGATTATAACTAAACTTGTTATTCTTTTCTGTGATATTAAACAAGGTATTATAGGTTTCCATAGACAATAACGCCACTTCATATTCTTTTGTGAGATCAAGTTGTATCGGGTATTGGAATGGGGGGGCACACCACGTGACCCCGAGCGCCTGAATTATATATATATAATTGTGTCTTTCCTTTGCTTGCTTCAAAAAAAAGCTAGATGCACTTGCAAAACATGTTGTTTCACGGCTCGGTCAGACCCAGCCTTGGAGACGTCTTTCAACATTTGCCAAAGGGAGAAGAGTTATGGGAATAGTTGCCATTTAATTCTTGTTTGCCTTCAAGTTAACCTCGAGCAGAGTATGATTTAATATGTATCCTTTGATTTGTATGTGCCTGGCTCAATATGTTTTACTGCCAAGTGTAACACAATTGAACTCCATTATGAGAACACATCCCTGGGCCTTGTAAGCCCAGCTTGTTTGAGATAATAGCTTGGGAAATATCTTACTTTCACACACATCTGTGCCTTCAAACTCGGCCCTCTCTTATCTGAAGGTCATTACTTCAGCGGAGAGTTTTTTTTAGACTTTGTTCGATTATATAAGGGATCTTGTTTCAGAGTATTTTCAGTGTGGCTCGGACTTGTACTGCTTTTTGTGACAAAGCTCTGCATTTCCGGACGCGCTCCACAATTGTGTTGTTCGATTTTTATTAAACCACTCTTGCTCCAAATCTTGCCTCTTCCTTGAGTTTAAAGAGGAGTACCGTCATATATATGTGTATATATATATATATATATGTATATATATATATATAAAGGTGGGCGCGATTCGGACAATTTTAAGTCCGCTTACCGCTTATCCACTCCGCCAGCCCGTGTAGTCCGATTCGCTTATCCGCTTCAGCGGCCGAAAATCTTAGTCCGCTTACCGCTTATCCGCTTATCCGCTTCGATTCGATTCGATTTTTTAAAAGCGCTTCGACGTTTTTAAAGCGATTTTTGACGTTTCTAAAGGGAATTTAATGCTTTTTAAGCCTAAATAGCCATTTCTAACTACTACAAAGACAAACAAAGCTTTTAAGATCAAAAATATACATTTTTATTTAAATAAAATTTATTCAAAATTTATTGAAATAAAGTTTTCCACTCGACTCTACTCTACTCTACAGTTAATTTAAATATAATTTTAATATATGCAAGTTACATTAAAGAAAAATCAATTTGCCCGTCCTTTCTTTGACAAGAGAGTCTACTAGTCAACAGACTAGCAGTCTGTTGACTAGTCCTCGTCTTCCTCCTCCACCTCGTGGGCTTTCTTGAGGATTTGGAGGTTGCCCTTCATGAAGACGAGGGCCTCGAAGTTCGGTGCAGCCAGGGCCGACCTCTTAGGCCTGAGGATGTCCGACCCGTAGCTGAACACGCGCTCGACCGAGGCAGAGCTCGGGAGCGGCGTGTTATGCCTGAGAAATAGAGTTACCCAAGCATCACGGAACTCGAGCGGGAAGAGATTGGGCGAGAGCCCCGGGTTCCCCCTCAGCGGCTTCCTCGACCAGTTGTTGACCTCTTCCCTGATCTTCTCCTCGAGGTTCTCCTCCTGCTGCCCCTCCTCCATGACGAACAGGTAGTCCGTACTGCTCGAGCCGGGCTGGACTGCTGGTTTGCGTCGCTCGTGTGCCTGTCCCTGGCACTGCCGCTGGGCTGGAGAGTCAGAAATCTCTCCATCTTGACGTTATTGCCGCTCTAGCGTCCAATAAAATATTCAGTTTTCACTTATTATTCACTTAAATAAATATTCACAATTCTAGAGTAACGGCTCAGGCTAACAGCTGATTTGGCGAATCGCGATGCGCTTTAATTTTTCGGTAGTCCGCTTACGCTTATCCGCTTCGGTTTCCGGGGGTTGTTCCGATTCGCTTATCCGCTTCGAAAACGTTAGTCCGCTGCAGCGGATAAGCGGACTTTCGAAGCGGACCGCCCACCTTTGTATATATATATATATATATATATATATACAGTATATATATATATATATATATATATATATATATATATATATATATATATATATATATATACACACACACACTGTATATATACTAAATGGCCAAAAGTATGCAGACACCCCTTCTAATTAGTGGATTCAGCTGTTTCAGCCACACCCATTGCTGACAGGTACATATAATTATAATCAAGCACACAGCCATGCAATGTCCATAGACAAACATTGGCAGTAGAATGGGCCGTACTGAAGAGCTCAGTGACTTTCAACGTGTCACCATCATAGGATGCCACCTTTCCAACAAGTCAAATTTCTGCCCTGCTAGAGCTGCCCCGGTCAACTAAGTGCTGTTATTGTGAAGTGGAAACGTCTAGGAGCAACAACAGCTCAGCCGCAAAGTGGTAGGCCACACAAGCTCATGGAATGGGACCGCTAAGTGCTGAAGCATGTAAAAATCGTCTGTCCTCGGTTGCAACATTCACAACCGAGTTCCAAACTGCCTCTGGAAGCAACGTCAGCACAACAACTGTTCATTTGGAGCTTCATGAAATGGGTTTCCATGGCCTAGCAGCCACACACAAGCCTAAGATTACCATGCGCAATGCCAGGCGTCGGCTGGAGTGGTGTAAAGCTCGCCGCTATTTGTCTCTGGAGCAGTGGAAATGCATTCTCTGAAGTGATGAATCAGGCTTCACCATCTGGCAGTCCGACGGACGAATCTGTGTTTGGCGGATGCCAGGAGAACGCTACCTGCCCAAATACATAGTGCCAACTGTAAAGTTTGGTGGAGGATGAATAATTGCCTGGGCTGTTTTTCATAGTTCAGGCTAGGCCCTAGTTCCAGTGAAGGGAAATATTAAGGCTACAGCATACAATGACATTCTAGACGATTGTGTGCTTCCAACTTTGTGGCAACATTTTGGGGGAAGGCCCTTTCCTGTTTCAGCATGGCAATGCCCCAATGCACAAAGCGAGGTCCATACAGAAATGGTTTGTCGAGATCGGTGTGGAAGAACTTGACTGGCCTGCACAGAGCCCTGACCTCAACCCCAAACACCTTTGGGATGAATTGGAATGCCAACTGCGAGCCAGGTCTAATCATCCACCATCAGTGCCCGACCTCACGATTGCTCTTGTGGCTGAATGAAAGCAAATCCCCACAAGAATGTTCCAACATCTAGTGGAAAGCCTTCCCAGAAGAGTGGAGGCTGTTATAGCAGCAAGGGGGGGGGGGGGGGGGACCAACTCCATATTAATGCCCATGATTTTGGCATGAGATGTTCGACGAGCACATACGGGTGTGATATTCTGGTGTCCACATACTTTTGGCCATGTAGTGTGTTTATATATATACATACATATATATATATATACATATATATATATATATATAGTGTTGCGGATATGAGGATTGTGTTTTTTTTATTGTGTTGTATTGTATAGTAAATTGTTGTAAATATCACCCTCTGTAAAATGTAATGATTCCTTGTAAATACCTCCGTAGTGTAAAGGTCAAAGGGCGTCTCGGTAGTTATTCCATAAACACCACATTGCAGGACCCGATAAAACCCTTGTTCAGTAGCTTATATCTTATTATGTGTCTTAGGGTAAGGCTGTGTCTCCCATTAATTTAAACACTCCATTGCACCGAGTGAAATAAGAGTAGATTCCCTTCATTCCCATTCCCAAAAACCTCCATTTCCCCTTTCGTCATTGCCAGGCCTCAATTGCCATTGCCAATTACATCCCCTCCAATTGCCGCCATTGACCACGAGGCAGGGTCGGAGAAGAAGGGCGTGTTTCCACCTCGTCATAGAGGGGAGGAGTGAGCCAGCCCCGAACAACCAACCGAGCAAGAGGGGTTTGGTTTGAGAGGGCAGAGGAAGAGCGTTTGGGGGAGGTTCGCAAAGGTTGAGGGGCGGGGCCTATATAACCCGCTGCGGGGCGTTCCCCAGGCAGATGAGCGGGAGAGAAGTGAGAGAAAGGCTGAGCTGAGCTGCGTGGAGAGGTACACGAAAAGGAAGGGTCCAAGAGAAAGCCGAGGAGCTTTTACGAAGCAAGCTACACGAGAGATACAGCCGAGGAGTGCAGCCCCGTTTCAACCAGCCGCGTGAAGCCCTGACGGTGTGTGCTGTAAAGCGGCATACAAGGCGCTGCCGGCTTCTCGCTTCCCACTCGGAGTGGACCTGCTCGCTGTGCCCTGTGATCCCACCTGCTCATCCTTTCCAGCCATTCCTGCCCGCAAGTTCCCCATTTTGCCGACGTGAGTTTGTTATGTTTGTTCTGTCCTGGGTAGTAACTAAGTCTGTATAAGCTAGTAATTTTCACTGTGTCACCTGCGTCTCATGTCCCCTGTAAATAATCGTGACTGCTCTTTTTGCTTATGTGTGTAAATAATAATAAACCCCGTTACTCTTCTGTACGTCTTCTTCCTCTTTGCATTCGGTCGCTTTAGAGTTTTCCAGATTGAGTATCTGTGGCGCGATACGGCCAACGTTTGGGTTGAATCGGCTTTAGTCGGGGAATAACTGTTCGGCCGCGGTTACACCACCGCTCGGTAAAAATAACATCTAATCCGCGGACCGTAATATATATATATATATATATATATATATATATATATATATATATATATATATATATATATATATATATATATGTACACACACACATATACACACACCATCATAATCATCATAATAATCATCATCATAACCGAGGGGTCGACGAAGACGAGTGTAATCTGACCGGTGTTTGAAATTAAGAATGAGCATCAAGACCAGCTCCGTTTACAAATTTCCTGCCACAAATCAAGGTGCTGACACAGGTCCCATCAAAGTCAAATTTTTGGCCAGATTGCAGGCAATGATGTGCTACGGCTGACTGTCACCTTTCCAAGCCTAACTACTATATCCTATTCATCCAGCCTTTGTTTCAAATTTCTTCCAGTTTCACCAACATATAATTGGTCACAGTCTCTACATGATGAATGGTAAACTATTCCGGATTTATCACCAGTTGATTTGTGTCCTTCAGTTTTGAATTGACATTGCAGATAGTGCGTGGAGGCTTGTAGTCGACACCAATCCGCGGTGTCCATCCGTCCATTTAGCCGTGTAACTACATGTCTGTAAATTACATACCGTTTGAACATCAGTTGCATCTTGTCTATTAATTATGTACTATTGGAATGTACCCTTCGACCCTTTAGACTGCCAAGACCCGTTAGACCTTTTAAGACCCTTCAAGACCCTTCAAGACCCTTCAAGACCCTTCAAGACCCTTCAAGACCCTTCAAGACCCTTCAAGACCCTTCAAGACCCTTCAAGACCCTTCAAGACCCCAAAGACCCTAGAAACCCAAAGGACACAAAAATTCAAAAGACCCCAAAAACCCAAAAGACCATGAAGAGATGAAGTTAGCATCTAAGGGGTCAAAAGTGTACAATCTCTAATAACGCGACTACGATCACGTGACCTCTTAGCTCTTACACAAACCTCGACTTGGTATTCAACAAAAAAATAATAATCTCTCAAGCATGTAAAAACGGTTTTAAAATGTATAAGTGCTCTAAATGGTGTAAAAGGGCCTGTGCAGTCTAAAGGGCCTGGGGGGGGGGGGTCTAAAGGGCCTGGGGGGGTCTAAAGGGCCTGGGGGTGGTCTAAAGGGTCTGTGGGGGGAGGGTCAAAACGGTCTGGCGGGATCTAAATGGTCTGGCGTAGACATTTGATATAGGCAGGGGTCGAAGCTCAAAAGGTACATAACAATAATACATAATTATTAGACGTACGTGTAGTGGGGATGCAACTGACACATTCAACCAGTATGTAATTGATAGACATCTCATCACACAGCTTCTCGGACCGTGTTTTTCATATTGTTTATATTGTACGTACGTACGTACACACACACACACACACACACACACACACACACACACACACACACACACACACACACACACACACACACACACACACACACACACACACACACACACACACACACACACACACACACACACACACACACACACACACACACACACACACACACACACAATCAACCATTTTTTCTGAGATAACTTGTACATACGACATGGAAAAATGTAATTATGTACTGGTTTGTGACTTTTTTTAATGAAAAGAAAAATGAAATAAACTTCATCAAGATCTTAAATCTCTCATAGAAACAAGAGCTTCAGCATTCAAATTCGGTGTCTTTAAATGATGACTTGTGCTACGAAAACACCCATAGAACAAACCTTGCAAGAAGGCTTCCTTAAACCAAGGTATGCTTTGCTGGAGATAGTGACTGTCCATCTTGTGGGGGAGGGGTCGGGGAAACAGAAAAAAAACTATTTAATAACTTTTAAATCAATGAAACGAAACAAACTGTTTGAAAAGAAAAATAAATACAAAGTACTGAGTTGTTGACGGACAGCCTTACACAATTGGCACCCCGTCAAAAGATGCTTACCTGTCAAGGTTAACCGGAGAAGCATCATGGACACAAGATAGCAGTGCGGATGGGAGGTCATCCCCTGCATAGGCCTCACCCCATCCCAAACATCGAGCCAGATCGTTGCCCGTTCCCAGAGGCAGCACTGCCAGAACCGGCACACTTTGCAAAAGTCCCTGAGGGTCAGTCAGACACAGGTCCTATCAATGCCGTTTATAACATGTTGAGAGCAGAGACGTGTGGGGATGACATCAAACTTTATTTGAAGTTTTTAAATAAAGGGAATACAGGTATAAGCATCTTTTGGATTCTTTATCAGATGTAAATTTTCAAACGTCGTATGTCTTTTTTTCTTTTTTTTAAAGAAAATCGCCATAAAGATGGATACAAGCGATGCACGTCCATCAAACTCGTGGAACAAAAACTCTGGGAATTGCCTCGACCCAAACACTGCATACACGGCAGCAATTTATGCTTCAAATAGAAAACAAAGGGGCTGGTGTCTCGTGCCAAAGTTTCGGATTACACTCAGCTCTCGGAAGCGTTAGCAACACGCTGTCAGACAATCCATTTATTATATATGCAAAAAATGGTGGAATCCACACCCTACACACCCAAATCCCTCCTCACTTTCCAGGAATTAAATATAGAAAGCTCTTTTAATTATAACCACTCAATGATATTGTTACGTTTGTGGGGGTAGGGGATGAAATACCATTGTGGAGATAGAACTGTGTAGGGTAGCATGGACCGCATGCAAGTAGGAAGCCAATCTCGATGTATTTAAGCAGGAAAGCAGTGTTTATTATTGTTTATGTGTCTTCACATAAGGGGTGGAGCTTGTGTTATCTAGATTGGGGTTAAGATTAGTTTCCCCAGTATGTGATTGCCTCCTGTGGTTTTTTTCCCCTACGTTTTTTTTACATCTACGAGGCCCGCCATGCATCCACCTCCAACAACAACAACAACAACAACAACAACAACAACAACAACAACAACCGACGTAACCGCCGACAGGACCCGTACATTCCCGAGCAGACTAAACCCCACCTCCAAGGAATCGGAATCGGCAACTAAGCCCCGCCTCTAGAAAGAGCAGGGCCGCGAGGCCACGCCTCGAGGTTCATGATTGGTCAGGGATTACGTCAGAGGGAGAAGGTTCGAGCAGGAGGAGAAAAGGAAGAAGAAGACTCTCTGCTGGTTCTGGCTTGAACGAGAAGCTCGCCATTGCTATGCTAGTGATTTTGGTGTAATTTTGCAGAGAGTGAGGAGCTCTTGGCTGCGTGGGCAGCATTGTGAGGGAGGGAAGAAGAGCGGGTCTCTTGGCTCTTGCTCAGTAGTGTGTTCTGTGTGTGTGTGTGTGTGTGTGTGTGTGTGTGTGTGTGTGTGTGTGTGTGTGTGTGTGTGTGTGTGTGTGTGTGTATGTCTCTGTCTCTGTCTCTGTCTCTGTCTCTGTCTCGGCTCGGGAAGTCACTTTGTCTCAGGTGCGCCTGTGGAGATAACGTTTCAGAGCTCTGTGAACCTCTCCAACGTCGGTGGAGGGGGTGTTGTTTGACTCGGTGCTTTTCGGGAGAGGAGAGAGCCACGTCCTGCTTGGCGGTGAAAACGAGAAGGACCGGTTGGCTGCTTGCTCACGCCTGGGTGTTTTCGGTGCCATTTGTTGGAGCGTTTCCCGCGCGGGGGGCTGCACGGACTGCCGCGGCCATCAAACTCCGAGGCTCCTAGAGGCCATTTGAGACACAACACTGAGTGCCGGCCGGCTTAGAACATTTATTTTTATTTAATCTTTTCCCTTGTGTGTTTTCGTGTCCGAGTGGTGACGTCTCATCTTCGGATTTATTTTACCTCAACCTTTATTTTGCCATGCTTGACTTTCATTAAATTTATTCTTGTGGCATTTTTCATTTGTCATGTTTCTGTGTTCAAGTATAAGCCCTGTGAGCTCCATGCAGGTAAGCAATTTGGTTCCTCTACCCGCTCATGACGGACCAACCTCCATAATTTCGGCTATGCGCCTCGGCAGTAAGAACGATCGGTCATTCGTCACCCAGCGGTGTTGACCGTGGGCTGACAGGACAATATAAATGTATCTTACTTTCTAGGTGGGCTAGAATGTTTAAATTTTGCATACTGATGTAACACAAGACCAAGATTCCAGAAAAAGTTACAAAACTGTCCAAAAATGTCTACGAATCAAAATATCTGTAAACAAAAGTTGGCCGGTGTAGCCTCGCTCGCTCCTTCGACCAGGAAAGGGGCAGAGCTTGGTCTGCGCACAAATAAAGTGTTCGTACTGCTCACTCATTCTTTGTCATATTTATGTGCTTTGAGAATGGAAGCACAATTCACTAGTATGTAATAGCCGGCCCACTATAGTGTGTGGATTGACCCACCTGCTCTCTTAGTGTATCCACAGCATCGAGGACCCATCCAATGGTGCCATCACCACCACAAATGAGCAAACGCGTCACGTGGCATGGGAACAGCGTGCAGAGTCGAAGAGCATCCATGGGAGGTACGTCGTTAAGATCCATGACCTGCAAGCAACTCACTTCGTGAGAACTTTGCAGTGCCACTGACAATTATTCTTTAAAGGAATAATATTTTAAAATTGTTAAATATCAAAAGTAATCATTGCAATTGCTTAAATATCCTCGTGAAAATGTATTTTTTAAATATTCGACCAAAGCTTTATCCACTTTCAAAACCTTGTTGGTAAAGTCCCATTGAAATCATTTTTTAAAGGTTGCAGGTCCCAACAAACTGACAACTGAGGAAGTCATCATTTTTAGGGAAGCTATTAGATATATCAAAACGAGTATTTAATTTTTCCACATGAAAGCAGATGTAATGTTTGAAAAAGTAAAGTCGGCTTCATATCAAACCCAGAACCTATCCTAAACCCTTAGAGGGGGTTCATCACCAAATCACAAATGCGCACATTTGAAGAAGAGTGTAAAAAGTACTTATCACATTTTTGAGCAAGGCGGGTTAGAACCAGGAACTCTATCTAGTGTATGATAATTTCGCTAAGTGTTATTTTGCAACTCAAGTCTTCATTTGGTCTTTCTCTCAGCACCATTCAGCAACTGCAGAAAAAAAACTCCAAGAATATCACTTTTTTTTTTTTTTTTCAAGATTTGTGACAGCTGTTGAGAGCATGCACTCAACATGCCTCTAAGCCGCCCGACTCTGCAGTCAATCCTCAGCAGGGTCGGATTCATCCGCCGGCTGGTTTGGCGATCGCATCTGAGCACTTGACCCATGATGCTGGGATCACAGGCTCAAATCCCGTCTACCATGGCGAGTGTCCTGCTCTTGTCGTTGCAATTGGTACAAATCTTTACGGATATTTCAAGTCTTTGCCCTGCACGTGATACATGCAAAGATTCCTCCGTGACCATCAAGACAGTCAAGGCCTACTTGTCTACCGATTCCAGCAGGGAAGCAATGCATTTCATTTTACGTGAAGCCTACTGTCCCATGTACAATCAGATGACCAGTAAAGGACGATACCTGTATTGGGTTGAGCAAAGCCCGAAAAGCCTGCAAGAGGGATTCTGCCATTTTCTCTCCACTCCTTCGATTCGTGAGCACCAACAAGGGTGACCATTCAGGGTCAACATTGGGAAGGTCAGGCTGTGACAAATGCAAGAAGGGCAGATGCAGAGATAGAAAATAATTCTTTAGCATTGTTACGTGCTCCTCCCCAAACCCCCTGGTCACGGTGTACCTCCAAGCCCCGAGAGGAGTCACGGCAGAAAAATGTGTTATTCTGTATGTCAAAGATCAACGGTGAAGCCACACCAATTGTTACAAACAAACAAGTATTGTATTAAGATCACACAAGAATAACAGTACAACAACAATAGTAATCAATTGTACAACCAATATGTATTTCCTATGATGGTACCATCAGGTTCGTACAATATAACTCACTGTGCTCCAAGTGAGCGAAAAGAAGAACATTCCCAAAGTCTCTAATCCCGGCTTCAAGCCAAAGTTGATTCCGGCTTCAAGCCAAAGTCGTTCCGCTCCAGGGATCGTCAGAACAATGTGCAATCGAGACCAGAATCCCGTTGGGTTGGCAGTTACAGTCCTGCTGCCAAAGCTGCGCAAAGGTGCCCTCAAGGCGACTGGGAAATCCAAAGGCGCCCTCCAGGCGACTGGGAAATCACACCCTCGGGTATGGACGTTTCCCGGCTCCAAATCGGCGAACTGCAGATTTACCTTCAAAATCCACGTTACTCACACACACACCAGATCAACGTCTGAATGCGGTGAAAATGGTCGAAGCGAGATGAAACCTTGAGCGAAGCGCAAAGCGCGCGAGGCAAAATGGCCGACGGCCCGTTCGAGGCGTAATGGCACGACGATGATTCTCCTCGGAATCAACCGCCAAAACCTGACACGCAGGTTGATCTGTCACAGCGATAACAACTCTGTCACAAGAATCCCTTTCCCGGGAAACCTGAAAGTTCGCTAGTGACTCCCGTTCACCAGCGTTTGCTCCAGAACTCGAAGCAGCTCGGCTTTCTTGTCGAACTCTCGCTCCGCCTTCTTTTTTTTTCCTCTTCCTCTTCTTCGTCGTCCGGTTCCGGTTTCATTTAAAACATTAACTTTTTACCTTTTGAAAATAGCAATATTTATTTCCCTTAAACGACAACAATAATAGTACATGAAATCAAAAATGTTTACAGTGGATGAAAACCACAACAGCGGAAGTGACGAATCCGTAACAGCATGTACTCGATAAACAGTTTCCATGCTCCTCAATTTCATCTCATTGACAATTTTCTCCACATCAAAGGTTTAATGACACTCACTTCCTCCCCCTGTTCAGCAGCCACACCGGCAATGTGTAGGTAATGGGGTGGTAACAGCACAAGCTGCAAGGGCCCAAAATCGCAGGACTGGTCATGCAAAACCTCGAGGCACATGACGTGCACAACACGTTGGCACCAAGCACAACGTTGGTGGCACAGCAAGGGCTTGGAGGCACAAGGCGCCGCACATTCTGCACATGGAACGCTCTCCGAGATGTTCACCTTCACCCATAGGTGAGACATCGTGCCATCCTGACTCGGAAGGGAAGTACTGGGGGGGGGGGGGAAACCACAATATTAAAAGCACGTATGTATCGTTGGTTGCTAACTCCATGTGGGTTTCAGAAAGTGGAAAGGAGCCCCTTCCAGGTCTCAAAGCATCCGTGTGTGTGTGTGTGTGTGTGTGTGTGTGTGTGTGTGTGTGTGTGTGTGTGTGTGTGTGTGTGTGTGTGTGTGTGTGTGTGTTTGTGTGTGTAACAGATTACATGTGAAGGTGTAGCATGACATGAATGGCATATCAAACAAGGCAAAATATATACAGACCTTGCCTTGCAAGAAAGCAGATGGTCAGCATTGTGGACACAGCCAGAGTCAACATGCAGTGAGCACATGTCACACACAGCTCCGGCAAGCAGGACAGGCTGCTCACAAACGCCACAGCAAGTGGGGGAAACAAACGGCTCGACCGTGCGCCACGTGTGCCCGTTAGTGATGCTGGCACCTCCGATCGCCACCTTCGCCGCTGCCCCGACTCCTTCGGACATCCTGCAGGGATGCTGAGAACGGCTCCACAACATGCACCAGCAGGCGATCAGGGACGGAACCAGGAGGGTGGTGAGTGGCAGCACCACAAGCACCAGGAAAGAATCTCCGGTATCTTCACACTGGAAAGAACGGATGAAGAGGGGAGTGGGGGGGGGGGGGGTGGATGACCATTCCAATCAGGACAGTGGCTGACCGGGAAGCATTCCAGTTGGATAAATCACCATGGGAATCTGGTCATCTGCGAGACTTCAATATAAACAGCACAGCAACAGATCATTACACAAGGAGCAAAAGAGCACAGGACAAAATGACAAGACCACACACGTGCTTCAGCAAATTCGTCTCCATTCATGTGATGGTCACACAATGCCAACTACCTTTCTTTCTTTAACCAAAAAAAATCCACAACTACGTTTAGAAGAAACAACCGTTTCAAATTTTATATATTGTACAACAAGTTCCATTTAGCTGGACCAGCAAGCACTTTTTGTAGACGTTTAAATTGAAGAACTTGAAGAATTGAAGAATTGAATTGTAGAATTGTAGAAGAATTGAAGAATTGTAGAATTGAATTGAAGAATTGAATTGAAGAAGAAGAAGAATTGAAGAATAAGAATTGAAGAAGAGCGTTTAAATGAAGAACGTCAGGATTTGAACCCAATACTTTACAAC
This sequence comes from Myxine glutinosa, assembly GCF_964187855.1. Taxonomy (NCBI): domain Eukaryota; kingdom Metazoa; phylum Chordata; class Myxini; order Myxiniformes; family Myxinidae; genus Myxine; species Myxine glutinosa. Next base: position 147,449,861 of record NC_136265.1, read on the forward strand.
CTGGAGTGGAGTCACCATCTCACACAGGTAACGACAGCAACTTACAAAATGTCCAAATACTATTGTTCTCGCGCCCAGTTTTATGGCTTATACATCAAATTAATCATCTTACGCTCTGATCGAATTTCAAACAAATAAGACTCCAACCCATCATCACGTTATGCATTGCCCACTTATCAAAACCTGCCTGATCGAAGCCAACGCAAAACGCCCCGCCCACTCGGCCCGCCACACCCCCTTTATGCACAAACCCCACCCACAGGGAATACGATCACGTGGCTTTGGCCATCGAGTCCCTTTCACCCATTTGTCACCCACCGTAACGTACACACGCACTTTAAACGCCACCCTGAAACACTCGAAACTTTTACAATTCTCCGATCATTTATTTATTTATTTATTTATTTTGAATTTCATTTAACCGTTCATGCAACTTTACCCCCAACCGTCTACCACCGCCCAAATATATATACACAATCATTCAATACGTCATCACATTCAATTGCATGCACGCCATTGATTAAGCAGCTGGTGGATCGTAACACCGCTCTGACGTCATCCATAAGACGTCCCACCTGGTCGTTCATGTCAGTGTGAGACCGGTAGACCAAGCGGCTTAATGAAATACACCTTTACAGGCTGAGCCGTCATGAGGTACTGGGTTAACTCGCCGCGTTCGTACAGCTCTTCCTATTCTGCCTCGGCACTCTGTATATCCGCCTGCGAAGAAAGAGCCCCGTCGCCATGGCCTCCTGACGTCATGAGAGATGTCACGCCTTGATCGAAAGCCGGCAAGCGTCATTACGCAGTACGTATCGCGTGACGTCACGCGTATTATTTTTTTACGCAGAAGCTTAAAAGAAGCTTTCACGCGTGTTTCACATCCCATGTTGGTTTCGGCCTTTGTTTCTTCGTTTTAATGGGGTTTTATGGTTTCATACGAGTCCAACCAAAAGCGAAGAGGTAAGGGAAGATACCGTGAGAAAGTAGCGATGAGGAAAAACGGTTGTTGTGGAACATTTCCACAATGGATTCCAAGGTAGCGCGTGTGTCCGGGGTGTAAATGTGCTGTGTGTACAGATTCTGGTTCAAGTTAAGGTTAAGCGAGTATGAAATTTCTAATTGAAAATTTTAACTCCGGTACCTCTTTGTTTAGATAATATGTAGTTCTATGATTTTGTATTGATTAAGCGTACATCCCAAATTATGAAAAGGTTTTTTGGGTTGTTTTTTTTTGTATACAAGATTTAGGCTCGTGTGAGAGCTAACATCAATCACGAAAAACAACAACGAACGGACACACAAAATATACAAAAAAGGGAGCGGGAGACAAGATGGGCAGAGAGAGAGAAGCACACAAGTACAACAGCAGAGAACAGGGACAACGGAAGATCTGTGGGAGGGAGAGGGCTTGGGGCGAGGAGGCGAGGGGGGGGGGGGCGGTGGTGATAAAGTATAAAACACATGGACACTGCTGGAACTTCCAGGAATGAAAAAAGTCGGCATTTCAAGAAAATGTGGATTTGGGGTGAATTGACGGGGGTAGCAGAAATCAAGGTTTTGGATGGGGAAGATAAGAGATGGTTTATTGCACATGTCAGCAATATTGGCGACCATTTTGAAAATAATGGACGCCATGTTTAATTTTCGAGTTGGCTAATCGACTGCATTTGAAAAATATCTATACAAGAAGAAAAGTGCTTAGTTTCATGCTTGTATCGCAATGTGAAGGTTTTTGTTTTTATGCCTCCGCCTCCGAAGTCGACGTTTATGTTTTCGGAGGCATTATGTTTTTGGGTTGTCCGTCCGAACTATACCTCGTTTTTCTCAGCAACCATATGTCTGCTGGGACGAAACTTTCAGGGTAGGAGAGACACCCATGCAGAATGTTTCTATGATAATTGTGACGTCATGGGTCACGCGGTATGGCAGCCATTTTGGATTAAAAACAAATAATTTAAAAAACTATCTCAGAAACAGCTGAATGGAAAAATTTTAACTTGGCACTTTGTCAATACTCCCAATGGGGAACAAAAGCATGATAATGATGACATCATAGGTGATGTGGTATACCAGCCAAAAATGTTTTAATGGAATTCCTTATCCTAAAAATCTGAAATTGCATGCACATGATCTATGACCCATTTTTATTGAAATATTAAATATATGACATCATAGGTCACGTGGTTTGGCAGCCATATTGGATTTAACCTAACACATTAAAAAACATCTTCTCCCAAACCACCAAATCGATTGACTCGAAACTTTGTGTGTCATTGACTAGGCATGGCGATTAAAAGATGATCACGAAAACATCATTGGTCACATGGTTTGACAGCCATATTGGATTGAAAGAAAATATTAAATAATTATATCTCTGAAACCGCTCGCCCTATCGATGCAAAATTTTAGAAATATCTTCCAACACCATTGTTGCATATAGTTTGAAAATGATGATTTTGTAGGTCACGTGGTTTAGCAGCCATCTTGGATAGAAAAACAAACCTTATCCGATCAACACGAAACTTCACATATGTGATCCCCTACCCATACATATGCAGAATATACATTTTTTAAAGGTCATATGTCATGTGGTATGACAGCCATATTAGCTTGAAAGCCGATATTTTAAAAAAAAAACCTTCGCTGAAACTGCTTCACTGATCGATGTGAAACCTGTCATGGCTGGTGAAGATGTGATACTTGAAAACAGCTGAAGGGATTTGAATTCAAACTTATTTATTTTTAGGACAGTGAACGAGGCCATCGACCCGTTGTGGGACGTTGCGGAGGCATATTGGCGACACAGTCGCATTGTTACCCTTGCCAGAGGAGAGGGTATTGCATTTGAGTCCGTTTGTTTGTCTGTTTGTCTGTCTGTTTGTCTGCACAGAATAAATATGATTTTCTCTGCAACCATAGGTCCGATTGACAGGAAATTTTCACCATAGGTGCAACTCCACCTGTAGAATTTTTTAATGATAATTATGACGTCATAGGTCACGTGGTTCGGCCGCCATCTTGGAAAAACCAAAAAACTTTGCACCTCTATATCTCCAAAACCGCTGAATGGAAAAAATTGAGACATGGCTCATTGTAAAGAAGTCACCATGGGGAATAAAATATGTTAATGACAATGTCATAGGTGCTTCCATTATGACGTCATAATTCGACAAGTACAAAACTTCATCCAATCAAGATGAAATTTCTTGAGCGCTATGTCGGCATAAACTTGTGGAGAAAAAAATAATAATGATGACGTCATCGGTCACGTAGTTCGGCCGCCATATTTGTTTTAACACAAAAGCCTTTAAAAAAACCACTGAAAATACATCCTGGCGAGGGTTTGCAATCTCTGATTGCTCTTTTTCTTGTTACTCCCGCCAGGGAGTAATGCATTCGATCGTGTCTGTGTGTGTGTGTGTGTGTGTGTGTGTGTGTGTGTGTGTGTGTGTGTGTGTGTGTGTGTTCGTATGTTCGTGTATTCGTGTGTTTGTGAACAAGATATCTGGAAATGTTCTGAACGGATTTGGATCTAAGTTGGTGGGATGATTGCCTTTGAGATAAGGAAGAATTGATTAGTTTTTGGTGAAGCTCAGGATATTATTCCGGATCCAGCAATTTTTTGAAGGGTTTTTTTACCATTGGAAGATAGGGCTCTGCAGCGGCCACCCACGGCGGGAGTATACGCTCCACTGAGTGGCGTTCTAGTTCTAGTTTGTGTTAGCTACCTAGCTATAAGAGGGACACTGCATCAGTGGCACAACCACTCCCTCAGCCAGTGACGCTACCTGCAGTCCTGTGTTGCATCCAAAAGAAGAAGCTGGAATAAAGAAGGAAATCGTTAAAGCAACCTGCTTGCCTACAGTGCTAATTAATCGTACAAGAAAAAAGGTAAGTATGCCACGTGATGCAGGTTGAAACAACCTCTACCACAACCTCGCATACCGCTGGTTTAACAACCTCCTCCCCTGTGCGTTACATAATATACGTAATATATGGTCGCTAAAAGGAGGGTGATCAGCATCAGGGAAATGGGCAACCTTCAAAGAGTAAATGTGCAGTGTAGTGTAGCAGCATAGCAAACCTGTTGTGCATTTTGTGATACAAGCACCAAATTTGGCACAAATGTACATTAATATGTTGCGAACATTTTCAGATATTGGGCCACTTGAAATTCCGTAATTTTTTTTTTCAAATTTTTTCAAATTTCGTAATTTCAAATTTTTCGGGTGACACCGTCACAATTTCGGTCTTCGAGGCCGGCCGATATAGTGGGGCGGCTTAGCCCAAATATTCAAAAGAATTGTGCATTTTGTGATACAAGCACCAAATTTGGCACAAATGTACATTAATATGTTGCGAACATTGTGTGGTCAGCAATGAAGACGAGAGTCTGAATTACATGTATGCAAAAGACCTTGTGAACCAGTGAAGCAAATACACGGGTAAGCATGAATTAAATCTAGGGCATGATATAATTTCCATGATGTTTACCTCTACACTCAATGGTGGAAGGAGGTAATGTTTTGATCCCAGCTTGTCTGTATGTCTGTTTGTCTGTTAGTCCACAAAATTCCAGACAAAGCTTGTAGTAGTGGTAGTTGTAGTGGTAGTGGTGATAACAGAAATTGTTATATAGAACTGAACTTATATTATTATTATATGCAGAAAATAACTTCATTTCTATATGCCCTGCAGTGGACAGGTTAATTGATTTATGCACTGAAGGGGTCACACTGGTGTGCACTGCTGTGTTCTGCCTCACTGAGTTGTTCAGGTATGATGTACTCAGCACAAGCTTCCGGTCGGCCCGGAGGTGGGGGTGCGGGGCCTGTCACGGAACGTCAAAACAAACGGCCTGCCGGGGCCGCCCAAAAGTCGGGCGTGAGGGGCGCGTCCACTAATGGAACGCCTCTCGCTTCCCAGATCGAGGGCCACGTGGTCAGGAGAACCTCGTCCCTTCCGGTCACACTTTGCCTATCGGCCGGCCTCGAAGACCGAAATTGTGACGGTGTCACCCGAAAAATTTGAAATTACGAAATTTGAAAAAATTTGAAAAAAAAATTACGGAATTTCAAGTGGCCCAATATCTGAAAATGTTCGCAACATATTAATGTACATTTGTGCCAAATCTGGTGCTTGTTTCACAAAATGCACAATTCTTTTGAATATTTGGGCTAAGCCGCCCCACTAGTGTTCAGGTTAATTGTATCATATTCCAGTGAGGTGTAAATTTAGAGGTAGTAAGAGACCAAGGTGCTTGAACAGGGAGGTAAGGAGAAGCAGAAGGCATTTATTAGGTGCAAAATAAGAGTACTGGAACTGGAGTCGTATGAACATTGTAGTAACTAGAACGGTACTCGGTAGAGCGCGTACCTCCACCAGGCTCAACAGCTTACATTTTGCATCCCACCGATCTGGATCCGGACCACAACCAAAATCTCATCGACTTGTTCTTGTTGCCGAACCAACTCATCCACCAAGTTTTGTCATAATCCGTTCACAACTTTTTAAGATATCGTGCTTTGCGTATTGTTTTTGGTCCCATCTCTCGATGGTGAAGAATCACCGAAAAGATTATCGGATGCAGATCCAGATCCGAATCTTCAACAACATCTAATCATTTCGTCCGAGTCACATACCCAACTCGTCCACCAAATTTCGTCCGAATCTGTGCACAACTTTGGGATTTGTTTGTTCACAAACAAACAGACAGGGGTGAAAACGTAACTTCCATCCACTTTCAGTGCTGAAGTAAACAGACTTTTGTTACTTGCAAAATCGAAGATTTCTCAAGTATATTGGTCGGTTCCGTTTGTGGTTCTGTCTGTTTGTCTGTTTGTCTGTTTGTCACCGGCCTGCAGGTCACAATTCTAAACCGATCGTCACGAAACTTCACCAAGTTGTATACGTCGTCCCAATTGAGAAGCCTATTGATTTGGAGGTCAAAGGTCAAAGGTCATCTGGAGGTCAAATTTCTAAAATCGCCATTTTAAATCCGATTGACTTGAAAATTGAATACCATTTGTATATCAAGTCACTAAATTGGGAAATGAACTATTTTTAGGTCAAAGGTCAACTTAAGGTTACATTTTTAAAATCATCAATTTTCATCTAAAAAACCGTCAATTCTCAACCGATTGACTTGAAAATTGAACAGCATTTGCATATCGAGTCACTAAATTGGGAAACATACTATTTTTGAGGTCAAAAGGTCAAAGGTCAACTCAAGGTCAAATTTTACAAAACATCAATTTTCATCTAAAAAGCCATCAATTCTCAACCGATTGAGTTGGAAATTGAATAGCATTTGCATATCGAGTCACTAAATTGGGAAACATACTATTTTTAGGTCAAAAGGTCAAAGGTCTACTCAAGGTCAAATTTCCAGAATCATCACTTTTTATCTGAAAAAACCCGTCAATTTTCATCCGGTTGACTTGAAAATTGAACAGCATTTGCACATTGAGTCACTAAATAGGGAAACCAACTATTTTTGATGTCAAAAGGTCAAAGGTCAACTCAAGGTCAACCTTCCAAAATCAGCATTTTCATCTGAAAAATCGTCCGTTTTCTTCCTATTGACCCGAGCTTTGATCTAAATTGTCAATTTTAATCTTGATGAAATGGACAATTTGCTGTATCAATGGAATTTTTTTTCTTGGGGAGGGGGGGGCGTATTTTGCAAGTATCGTGCTCCGCATGACGTCTTCTTGTTTATTTGTTGAAATCGCCCTAAACAAGGCTGAGAACCACTAAATGTGTCGGTCTACAAAAGAAAAGAAAAGAAGAACGAAGATGAAGTTAGGTAGCAATTTATAAAAAAGAGAAGAAGAAGAGGAAAAAAGAGCAGATATCATGAACCCATAACACGAAACAACCAGTCTTTTGCTCTGAAATAAAACATGAGAATCCAGTTTGTTCACAGTGCAAGTAGAAATGGCAGGGGTAAACTAGTCCGTGTCAAGGCAACAGCAGGAGCCTGTAGCCCCTATTGATGGTGTACTGCCGGCCAAAGCTGATGAGCTCCACCTGCCCGAGTTTGAAATCAGAGTTTTCCTTATCTTAGGCAGACTGCCAATCAAGGCTAATGAGTTCCACCTACCCAGAAGCCTGGTTCCACCTACCCGCAAGTCTGGTTTTAAGGAGCCAGACACCCGCCTTTCACACCTCCACATTTGGTTAAAAAGAGGGGTCTGCACGCAAAGCCGTGCAGTAGGAGTTTGACTCAGAGAGGCTGAGGTGCAGACCATGTGGGATATTTTATGGATGAGGAGTTGCTCAGTTCTCCACCCCTATCCCAGTCATTCCTGACCCTTTGACCTCCAGGCTAGTGAAGAAAATAATGAGGCAATCAAAAGAGTATTAGAGAACAATATAGCCTGTTGTTCGCCGGGCAAGCCGGGAGCAATATAGCAAGCCGGGAGCATCCGGGGAGGGAATGAAATTCAAGAGGGGACGTTCCTTTAAAAAAAAACTCATCAAAACAACTGGAGATGATGGTGCTTCTGCGAGAACAAGCAAGAATGGAGACGGTCAAATTAAATTCTACCAGAGTCGATATATTTTTGATATGTCGACCCCGGTGATAAAAATCAGAGCCAGAATCTTCCGAAAAAAAAATATATATATATACTTTACCCCTTGATGCCTTTTACAATTTTCACAATCACATTCAATTGCTCTCTCTCTCTCTCTCTCTCTCTCTCTCTCTCTCTCTCTCTCTGTCTCTCTGTCTCTCTGTCTCTCTGTCTCTCTCTCTCTCTCTCTGTCTCTCTCTCTCTCTCAGGTTTAATACCCGAGACCATGGTCTGGCCTCGGTCCATGCAAAAGGCTCATCAATTTTTCTCATGCTAACCTTTGTTATTTTTGGTAAGTAAGATTCTAGAGAGGGCAAAATTATACCTAGGAGGGCAATTTTCCCCTATGCCTTTCCCACTCCATCCCCCTCACCCCCCAGCGCTACGGGCCTGCATTCTCCATTGAGTTTAAATGAAGTGTCCACTCTCCAGACAGCACAGAGCAAACGATGCCCAAGTGGCAACAACCAGTTTTTCCAACGTAGGAAGCCCAACTTCATTCAAACCATGTCATCGACATTCATGTCAAATCAGGGAAACTTGGGCCCGTGCACGCTCACCAGATACAATGATCTGGTGATGACTTAACACCCAAGGAGAGAGAGAGAGATATATATATATATATATATATATATATATATATATATATATATATATATATATATAGGGTAAGAACAATAGCCCCATTCAGACCATGACACAAGTTGTGAAACAGAAAGATTGATACAAGGTTTAATGACAACAATGCAAGCATTCAGAGCAGAAAACGGTCTCAACAAAAGAGCGGACAGGAAAACTACAGTTTTACCTGCAGCCTCATCATGTTCCTAATGACGATATATATACAGTCTATATATATATATATATATATATATATATATATATATATATATATATACATCATAGATCCTATTTCATGTCTATACATCATCAGTTTGCAAAAATATTGTTACTTTTTTGGGTGTTTTTTGTATACAAGATCGAGGCTCGTGTAAGAGCTAGCACATCAAACACACATTAGCACATAAAACACAAAAAACATAAACGGACACATAAAACATCATAAAGGGAGGGGGACAATATGGAGAGACAGAGGGAAGCACACAAGCACAACAGTAGATGAATGAAAGAGTGAAGGTGAGCAGAGAGTCTTGATTTTGGCAGCTTCGCAAAAAGAGGGTTGCTGGAAGTTCTTGTGTGACCTGAAGGAATATTTGGGGGACACAGCAAAGACAGAGCTGGGGGAGCAAGGCCGGAGAGGAGTTGGTAGAAGACAGAAAGACCACCAACCTGCCTGCAGTGAGAGAGAGAAAGGCCCTCAGAATCAGCTTCACTGCGGGAGATTCCAATAATCCTGAAAGCTTTGATTTCTACAGCGTGAAGCCGAGCGAGAGTAGTATTCCATCAAGCTGCGGATGAAAGCTTTGTATGTGGTGAGGAGCTCAGAGGTGCCAAGGAAGGACTTCGCACGACGGAGGATGCCCAGTCGGCGACGGGCTTTGGAGGCCAGCTTGGAAATGTGGTTTTCCCAGGAAAGATCATGGCTGATAGTGAGACCCAAAAGCTTGAGTGACAGAACTTCTTTAAGAGGATTGTTGAGAAAGTAGATGGGAGGGTTGTCCAGGCGGTCTTTTCGGAGAGACATAGTGAGGGTTGGAGATTTGTCAAGATTGAAAGACATGTTCCACTTGTTTGACCAGCTTTTAATTTTATCCAGGTTTGCAGAGAGTGAAGAGGCTGCAGACTGTCGATCTGAGCAGTGAGATACGGAGCGGCAGAGAGTGGAGTCATCAGCAAAGAGATAGAGAGGATTTTCCAGAGAGTCAGAAAGATCATTGATGAATACTAAAAAAAGGCACAGGGCCCAGAACACTGCCTTGAGGAACTCCATCCTGAACAGGAAGGGGAGATGAGAGAATTCCATCTAAGGCCACACTTTCACGTTTATTGGGGGGTAGGCATGAAATACCTTAAGAAAATTCAGAATCGTATAGATTAGCATGCGTAGAGGAATTTCAGTGTCGCGTAGAGGAATTTCAATGTACCTAAGTAGGCCGTCTGTCTGGGTAGAAGCATTTGCATGTCGCCATAAGGGGCGTGGCTTTGTGTTAAGTAATTCTGGGGCTTAAAGATTAATTCCCCAGTGTGTAATTTGCCTCTGTGATCTTCCCTCTGTCTTTATTGCAATTAAAAATCCCACCAAACAACATAACAAATGACTCCATTCGCTCACAACGCCGGCAGGGCTGACCAACACCCAGCACACTTGCCAATCATGCCAGTCAAGCCCCGCCTCACGACCTTCAACATCATGTGAACATTCGGAGAGAGATTACACTCCGCCCCCGATGACTCATAACGGAGAGGCCACGCCCCACCCTTCCTGATTGGTGGAGGCGCGATGGGATGGTTGAGTAGCGCTCGGTGATTGGATAGAGTGTGACGTCAGCGGTCGAACATTCGAGAGCTGAAGAAAAAAGAAGCTGTCTTGCCATTTTGGTCTCTTCTTCCTGGCGCTTGTTGGAGGCAGTCACATTTCTCTCTCTTGTCCTGAGTTTGGTTGCGAGCGGCCATATCTCGCTATCTTCCTCTCGTTTTGTCTTGGTCACACTGGCAAACGGCTGTGGTTGTGCTGCATCCTTTCGTGAAGCCTTGGATAGTAACAGAGAGAAAGAAGAAGCTATCCCGTCGATCTCTGTCTCGGTGCCTTGGTTGAAGGCAGGCGTGGGTTGTGCTGGTGGGGTTTGGGTAGCGTGTGCACCTGTGAGGAGGAGGAATACAGCGGCGGTTTGAGGAACTCTTAGCACGTCAGTCAGAGGGAGACAAAAACGAAAGGGGACTGGCCACACAAAATCACCTCACGTTTGTGGTGACTCGAAGAGGAGCTAATCGCCATCTTGCGATTTTCTAGCACACGGCTGCAGGCCACTTTATGCTGCCGGCCTCATTTGACGCCCTCGCTTAAACAACATGTTAAGTGCCGGCACTATAAACCTTTTATTTTCATTAGCTTTTCCCCCTTGTTTGTATACAAGTCTGAGTTGAGACGTGTGAAATTAGGAAATAATTTTTACCTCGCATTCATTTTATTTGGGTGACCAATTACTTTTAAATAAATTAATTTTTGTTGAATTTTACTTTTGGTCCTGGTTCATTCCATTTTTTTGGTGGGTTTGGAGTAACTCCGTGTGTTTCCAATCAGATAAGGCCTCAAACCTTCCCACGCGCACCAGAAATAATCCCGCCAAGTTCGAAAGACGCCCTGGAGTTAAAGCTCGTTCCGGCCATTCGTCCTCTTGGGGTGTATGAAGTGTACAATCTTGGGGTGTACGTGTACTACAATATGAAGAAAAGAGCATTTCCAAAATTTTGTGGTGGCCATCTTGGATTTTTGTCTTTTACACAAATTCCTCAAGGGTACGAACTTGAAATCCGCCTGGATACCATTACTGGGATGCCAAGGATGAATAATCACGGGAGAAAAAAAACCTTCACTGGCAATACTAGGTTACCCTCCACCGCTGCCATTCTATATTATGGTAACTTAAAATCATTTATTGATTTAACTCTTATTTATTTTATAAACATGATTAAAATATCTTGTATGTTCTTCAAATATGTATTTCAAGAGGATAATCATGTGTCATACATGTTTCTCGTCTAATCCTACGCATTCCAGATGAAATGTGACATCAAAATTTGCAGACATGATGTCAGAACAGGCTTCCCAGGAAACAACTGTGGGTACAGTGGTGAAACAGTCTGGTTGAGAAATATAGTCGTGGATTACGGGAATATCAGAGATGTGAACTCCATCGACCAAGCAACGCAGACCGGACGATTATCGTACGTGCAATATACCAGTGTGAGGCTCATGTAATCAGACCGGATGAGCATCGTACCATACACTAAAGGAAGGCGAGGCTCATCTCATGAATCACTCGTGCTTTCGGAGTCCCAACTAGGCCAAAGTTGCAGTGGGGTGGAAGTAAACGAGCTCGCCAAAAGATTTTCCATCCTTTTCCATTCCCGAACAGGGTCTGGAGGTACGAGGGTGGATCAGTAACACAGGTTTTAATTCAGAAATAAATGATCCGATATTGCCTAATTTGCCAGTTGAAACCATTTGGGAATAGACAGGAGTATAGTATTATACCACCGTTTAGAGGCCATTTTTCCCCGCAAAGCGGGGGTTGGCCTTTTCGGGGACCGTGGTTGTTGTTGTTTTTTTGGTCCCCTTTTGCTTTGCTACAGGAGTATAGTATTACAAACAGGAAATAATGAGAAAAGTTTGGCATTGAAGAAGAGTTGGAAAGCAGAGATTTTAGTTTACTTTTGGATGTAGCGACAAATATTCAACGAACAATCGGTGAATACGCATTGAGGAATCCCCAAATAGTTTCCCTTGAAACTATTTCCAAGATATCCAAAATAATCCAAAATTTCCCTTGAATCCACAAATAGCTGAGGTTCCACCATTTAATGGGAGGGGACGTGGGAAGTGCCCATAGGACACCCAAGTGCACCATCAACCAGAAGTGAAATCGAGGTCGTTTTGAGTGTTTGCTCCAGGGTATGTGAGGTTCTGATCCTGGAAAATCTGGTGCTGAATTATCCTCAACTCGAGTACCAATCTCAGTCAGCATTGAGTTAAAGATTTTCCCTTCCTGCCAGGAAATAATCTTTCTGATTCATCCTGCTCTTCTGATTTTCGGGTCTGTGCTCATCAGGAAGTAATCAATCATCCTTTCTCAGTTGGGACTTCACTTTTAAAAAAAGTTTGTAAGGCTCATGAAGGGGTTTATACAAAAAATATTACAAGTATAACAAGAGAACATTATGAGGAGATTTACGGAGGTGGATACTTTGGAACCTGGGAGGGCTCCGTTCCACCTTATTTTTGAGGTGGAGGCGCTCTCCTTTTTCTCAAGCCACAGTGGACTTTGTTTGTAGTGCCCTCATTTGTATATGCACGCCAAAACCTCATTCAAATCCATGCGCCAAAACCAAACTACCACAACATCCGCAGCAGCACTTCAACCACAGTTTAACCACCACCGGACTACAGGACTACAACTCACTCAAGCTTTTGGGTCTCACTATCTGCCATGATCTTTCCTGGGAAAACCACATTTCCAAGCTGGCCTCCAAAGCCAGTCGCTACCTGGGCATCCTCTGTCGTGCGAAGTCCTTCCTTGGCACACCTGAGCTCCTCACAACATACAAGGCTTTCATCCGCAGCTCAATGGAATACTGTTCTCCCCTCTGTACTGGTGCTCCTGCCTCACACCTAGCTCGGCTTCACGCTGTTGAAACCAAAGCTTTCAGAATCATTGGAATCTCCCGTGATGAAGCTAACTCCGAGGGCCTTTCACTCACTCACCGCAGGCTGGTAGGTGGTCTTTCTGTCTTCTACCGACTCTTCTCCGGCCTTGCCCCCCCAGCTCTGTCCACTGTGCTCTGTCCCCCAAATATTCCTACAGGTCGCACAAGATCTGCCTGCAACCCTCTTATGGTTAAACTGCCAAAATCAAGACTCTCTATTCACCTTCACTCTTTCATTCCTCTTTTCTCCCGCCTCTGGAACAAATTGTCGGAGCCAGCTGGAAAAAGGGTGGTAATTGTGAACATTACATTGTAGGAAGATATATGCTTGCGATATCATGCTGAATGCTCGCTTGCCTGTGTTTGCATTCAATGTGAGAGTTCCCGGAAGGCCATTCAGAAAGTCCTCCAAATAGCTCGTGGTGTAATGACCGGCTTTGGTAGGGTTCGATATAGAGAATCTGTACATGTCTAGTGAGCCGGATTGAAAAGCGGTGAACGCATAATCATACGCTACGAACCTACATAGTGGAGATGAGTGTACGCATGCGCGGGACGATGCGCCTCTTTCCGATGTGCGCGGTTGGGCAGTTCTGGTTCCGGGTGGTGTGGTCTGTGGCCCGGAGGGATAGCAACAACATACTTCGCTGCGTGTTTCGTTCTTTTTACGAACCTAATGGGTGTCGTTACAGGGAGTAGGGAAAACACGGACTACATATTCACGCATGCGCACACAGAGGTGAAATTGTAATGTATAAGGGATGCGCTTTCTCATTATTGTTACCGAGTAACAGGATTGGTGATTGTGGGCGGAGCTTTGTGGGGAGACGCATACTCTCGATATTTCACGCCAAATGGGAGAAGAGAGTAATAAAGGTTCTTCTTCTTCGAAGTAAGGAGGTATTGAGGCTGGTGGACATGAACGGACTGACAGTTGCAAAGAAAAGTAGGTAGACACACAAAAGAAAAGTATCATGGTTCAGTCTGGACAAGTAGGTAGACAAGCAGTTACATTTGAAATATCTGGGGAAAAGGTAGGACTGAGGAGGGTTGGTGCAAAAACCTTTGTATAGTGATTGGAAAGCCATGGGAGACGACAGTTCCCAGTATTTTCATTGGTTTGTCCAAAAGAAAGCGGATGCGTGTGTCACAGGTGAGATTTCAGGTGGGCTGTAAGTAATTCCACGGGCCACTGTCTCTGATGCCGTGCCCTAGTCGAATGAGAGAGTGTGCATTTCATAAAGGGACCAATACCCATGATAACCAGTGGCTGAACAAGCTTTGACTAGTGAAGTATATCATACCAAACAGGAAAAGGGAGGATGGTATTAAAATGCTGGAATGTTTTGTTTGAGCATTTTTATCCGCAGGCTCATGGAGGTACAAGTCAGGTACTCGGGGAAAATGAGCCCACTTCAGCTGTCAAGTATGAAGGTATGAGTAAAAGGGGTTCTAAAAAAGGTAAACAAGTGGCAGGATTTTGACTACCGGCTGTGATGTGATGTGATGTGATGTGATGTGATGTGATGCGAATGTGTAATATTTTTGCATTTAAAATTATTCTTGAGATATTCAAATATGAAGGTGCGGTAATGCAAGTGTATATGGGAAATATGTGCTTCAGCTTTGAGTTGGAGGAATGAGACAACATTGCACGGAGCAGGATGGGAAAAGGCAGTGAGCTTTTTCTTTGCATGGGGCAGTAAGTTTTGCGATGCAGGTACAGGTGAACAATAAATGGTGGTCCAGGAACGAAAAGAAGATGAACGAGACATCCCTGTACGAGAACAGTCACCTTCTCAATCCCATGCCACCTTGCCCTCAACCCTTGACCCCGATTTAACTAAACCATGCACAGCCGGCCCGATTGAATATATTCGAGAGTTGACAAGTCTGACCATGCACGAGCGAGAGGCAGTTCTGGAGGAAACTGACAATTCCATCACCTGGGAGTCAGAAGAGTGACGAAGATTGGGTAGCATTATGCTAGACAAAGTTAACCAACTGAGGAACGACGTGTCGGAAGAGGGCGCAGGAACAGGTCGATCCACGCGAATCCTAAAACAGGAAATTTAAAGGAAACTTATTGTTGTCTGAATAAAGGCGTCGATGGTCGCCACTGTCTTTTAAAACTAAAAACATTACTTACCTTTTTCTTTCCATTGCCTAACAAATTAATTGTGAGACTCTGTTAGTGGGTCTCTTGCTGCTTTGTTTCTTGTATGGTGGACCTTGGTCTACCTAAATGCATTGCAAATAACTTTGCCTTTGAAATTCTGTCTTTTGAAACTTTCATAGCCTCAAAAATATATTATGGAGGCTGATTATTACACTATAATCATTTTATGCAGAAAAATGTTAATCACCTCCTATACTCGGTATAACCAGTTGCATTTAAATAAAGGAAATACTTTCTTTGGGGGTGGAAAAAATTATATATATATATATATATATTCCTTCCTTTCTGCTGGAATAAAAACTTTAAAGATAACTTTGGGAAGGGAGACATAAGGTACTTGTCTATCGTCTGGGATCCATCGCCCTGACTTTATCGAGAGGGATCTGACCCACCCCTACCGCTAGAGTGTTTTCCTTGTACACGGAAGGAACTTCACTCACTCTATGAAGTAAAAGATAAATCACAGATAATGGGTAATACTTTTATGAAATCTCTAGTTTTAGTGATAACAAAACTTTTGACTATGTGTTTCGTTAACAAATGGGATAGTGTCGAGGATTTCATATATCCTGAGAAAAGTTATGAAACCAGGCAGCACTGGTCCATTACTATGCAAACTGTTGGCACTTCCAGGGAGAGTGAGAAAACAAAGAGCACCTGTTATAATTGTCGTTTGCCTACCCTTAGCAAACATCTCCTGTAATTTCATTTTCTCTTGTTCTTATCTTGTTATTGCATTCTCACCTTACCCTGTCTAAAAATGTGTGGGTGAGACATAGTTTTATTCTTAGCTAGCTGAAAGGCAGGTGCCTTATCTGGTTCCGTTCATATAATCTTTGAGCATACTATATACACTATGGCCGGTCGTTTGTAGATTAAGGAAGAGCTGTGATGGACGGAGGGTTACTGGCCTACACCCCCCGCAGCTTTCCTTCCATGTACATGTAAATGTCCTGTCTTTAACAATAAATTTTCCTATAACTGTCCGAGTCTGGTCAAATGATCATTCCTGGGGAGGGGGGCGGGGGTGGTAAGTGCCCTACGTGTGTGTGTGTGTGTGTGTAATTGTTATTTTCTAATGCTATCCAGGTAATAAAGAACATTAACAGGAAAGTATTTGCATTTTCCTGACTGTTTCTGAAGAGGCCTTTAATTTTAATGCTTTGCTTTTGTTTTCGCGAAAGGCTCTTTAGCTGCTCCATGAGCCTCGACACTATGTAAAGAAGGAAGCATCATTTCACAACGCATTATGCAAGTGTGGACCTTGATCTGGCCCCTTGTCTGCTCTCCGGAGCTTTCAACACAAATTACAGGTGGACACGAGTCGGCGGATGCATGACGAGGTCAATTCTGGTCCATCATGGACGAGTTAAGGTTCGTGTTCTTAATTATCCTGCACCCAGTGTCATGGATGGCAATGTGGAATGAAAAATAACAGTTTTTTATTATTCATCTGTGCCCTTTAGTTTTTTGCTTTATGAACAATCGGGACAGTTTGGTTAAAAATTTAAAATTAAAACTGCTGTTAAAGCAGGTTTACAACAAACAGGCAAAACATTTATACATAGGCTATTACACAAATGTCACGTGACAGCATCGTTCAACTCAGTATTCAAAATGTTGGACATGATTTTTAGAAACCGTCACCAACTTTTCAATCTGGCAGAAAATTAAAATCATTGTAACAGATTTAGGCCGAAAGAAAATTAGCATTCAGGCTCTGGTTCTTTTTAATGAGATTTAACATAAAAAGGATGTTACGTACATGTGTTATTAAAGCTTTTACACACATGTAAACTTAGACCTTGGTATGATCAGCGATAGTCATATTGTTATACAGTGTATGTGCACATGTATATATATATATTGTATGATGGATCATTGCTCTAAACACGTGTGTTCCATGCGTGTTGATCTTCAGTTCCACTGTAAAAGGTGTCCCCATGTATGCTCCTGGCTTTTCTTGCCATGATCCTCGCTCCAACCTTTCTTGCCAAGATGTGCACGGAGCTTTGCTGGAACGTGAGCAATGGAGAGGTTGCTGTCACATTCACAACATTGCCACACTTGTGTGTGTGTGTGTGTGTGTGTGTGTGTGTGTGTGTGTGTGTGTGTGTGTGTGTGTGTGTGTGTGTGTGTTATTATATACAGCTGGGTTGTCCTATCTGCTTACATCCTTTAAATTTTTTTTTTTAAAGTTGAAGGCTTATTGCTGTAGTAGGGTTAGTTTCTACAATTCCCCCCCCCCCCCAATTTTTCATGGTACCAGAGTTTCTTCAGCCCCGAAGAATACTAAGCCACCATTTCGAAGGGGAAACAACCTTTTTCCCTACACTCCAAATTTCCAAAATTTCCGAAATCTTGGAGCCAGCTGGAATTTTTGGAATGAAATTTTGTATCATTAATGTGAATAGAAGGTACATGGGGTTCACACAATTTTTACGTCATGACCTAATTATAGACATTTACACATGTTTCATTATAGTGACCGCGGTTTGTCACTGGACTCGACTGCGGTTTGTCATTTGGTTAGGTGGAACGACATTGCCCTTTACAGATAGCCGAGAGCAAGACACATTTACACTTGATTTACATCATACCACTCCGGGTTAAAGGTCAAGGTCAAATGGCGGTCTCAAAAAATAATACATTTTCTTGTTATCACTCAATTTTGCCAATGCAGAATCTCAAAGATCGCTTGGCCAAGATGATCCAAGATGTTCTTCCATCAAAATAGTGGACCAGTACTGAACTGCACATGATATTTGACGATTGTCCTTGACCTACGTTTTTGGGATAGCGACCGAATTAACAAACAAAAAACACCTTTTTCATCAGCTTGAATAGTTTTCCTTCGGTTTTCAGGATGTTGAGTTGTATGGATAGATTTTAAATGAGAACACATTTTCTTAATGTGCACTCTATCCCCAAATGTTCAAGGTCAAGGTCATATGGTGGTCTGAACAGAATATGCCATCGTTGGATTGTGGGCCAATGGTAAGTTGCGGGCGATCGCGAAGTGTAACCCGGGGAGGTTTACCCTTGATGATCGCTTTATGTATAATGTGCATATATGTGTATATGTGGATACATATGTGTATACATATTTGCATATGTGCATATGTGTATATGTGTCTGTACGTGTGTGTGTGTGTGTGTGTGTGTGTGTGTGTGTGTGTGTGTGTGTGTGTGTGTGCGTGTGTGTCGATGTACGTGTGTGTGTATGTGTATATGTGTGTGGGTGTATATGTGTGTGTGTGTGTGTGTGTGTGTATATGTAAACATGGGCCGGTGTGTGTGTAAAGTGTGAGGAGGTATTGGAGAGGAAAATGCAGAGATATATTTTTTTAAATCGCGCCATGATGATAAACGAAAATACACCGCCTAAAATAACAGTCGACATATATTTAAAATTCGTCACACACATCCATGCCCGTGGGATTCCCACTGGTGGGAATTCCACGGGCATTGATGTGTGTGACATTTCGACATATTGAGTTAGATGCTGCGCCTGCACATTCAGTTATATAAAATGGTTACTGGCAATTGATCACATCCACAAATGATGTAATCCACACAATTTATGTACTTTACATAACGTTAATAGGAATACATGCCCGTGTAGATGGGAATGACATATAATTCACCGAAAACGTTGAAGCAACCGCATAATATTACGGTGATGTTTAACTCTTAGTGAGAATAGTTCTAAATTTTAAAAACTTTCTTCTGATATTTGTGATTTATTTCAAACAAACTGTATTTCCCATCTACACGGGCATGTATTCCTATTAACGTTATGTAAAGTACATACAGACTTGGCATTTAATATGGAATATTTTTTTTTTCTTGACTTCGGTTTACTTTCTGAACTCAGTATATCAATCTGGTGAGTTTCTTTTACCCTTCGGTGATGTCTTTGTTGAAAGAACCATGTCACTGATTGTCTTTCGCAGCAAGAAGTCAATAACAGCATTATATCACAGGTGGCGTGACAAAATGTAACGACAGGTACATTTGACGATTGGCTTCACAATCGGGTATATAAGGGTTGTTGCGTTCTGTATTAGTGGAAAACAACTGCTGCACGTCTACAAAAGTTATTGCCGCTTCCTCTGGAGATGGTCCGTCAACTTGACAATGCTGTTTGTCATGGAGTGGTGGCTTTACGAAATTCTGGCATGAAACAGCGTGCTATTGCTCGGCAGTATGGCATCACTCAAGGTCAGGTGTCAAATATCCTGAAACGAAATGCTCAGCGGGGTATCCCTCCTCCAATATCGAGGCCAGGACGTCCCCGCAGAACCACAAGGAGAGATGATCGCCAGCTGCACCGGTTATTCTGCAATGGCCGTACAAAGTCAGCTAATCGGCTTCGGGCTGAGTGGCAGCAACTGACAAATGTGCCTGTATCCAGAAGGCTAGTCAACCAACGACTGGTTCAAGAAGGCTATCGTGCCAGGCGTCCCCTGAGAAAGGCATGCCTGACCAGACAACACCGCCAGCGCCGATTGCAGAGGGCCAGAGAGCACCGTCAATGGCAGCCAGGACACTGGAATCACGTGACCTTCAGTGACGAGTCTAGATTTCTGGTCTATCGTCAAGATGGCCGCATCCGAGTGCACAGACAAGTGCATGAAGCCCACATCGAAGATTGTATAGTGCCAAGAGTCCTAGCTGGAGGTGGTGGGGTGACCGTTTGGACTGCTTTTCATGCAGGGCGCAAAACTGACCTGGTTGTTCTGAATGGAAACCTGAACCAGTTCAAGTACAGGGTCATTCTGGAAGAAACATTGCTTCCATTTGTTCGTGCAGCCTTTTGAGGATACTTTGTCTTCCAAGATGACAATGCACGGCCTCATCGTGCTCGCATGATCCAACACTTTCTTGCTGACCGTGGTGTAGAGCATATGGAGTGGCCTGCCATGTCCCCGGATATGAATCCGAAAGAGAACTTGTGGGCAGAATTAACGCGTCAAATCGACAACTTGGACCAGCAGCCGACCTCTGTGCATGAATTGCAGCAGACTATTGTCACTGCATGGCAAGCGATTCCTGTCCAAACCTTGGCAAATCTCGTGAACAGCATGCCTCGACGTGTACGTGCTCTCCTGAATGCTCGTGGGGGTTACACGAAGTATTGAACTGTAATTTTACTGGCCGTAATCCCAGTCATAATTTAGCTTTTGTTTTTGTTAAAAAAAATTTTGGCTAATGTGCAAAATAAAGAGATACTTCTGGAAAACGTACAGAAGTTTAACACAGTACTGTCCGTGAATTGAGTTCGATATCAGTTTACATCACTTTCAAGGATCAATTTATTGCTTCGAAATGTCAAATGTGGTTTTTGTTTCTTTTAAAGGTCACATTAACAAAATCTAGAATAATTTCAACATAATTCCAATGAACTTCTGGTTCTAAGTCATCTTGAAAAGTAAGTTCACCCCCACAAAAAAAATATTCCATATTAAATGCCAAGTCTGTAAATTGTGTGGATTACATCATTTGTGGATGTGATCAATTGCCAGTAACCATTTTATATAACTGAATGTGCAGGTGCAGCATCTAACTCAATATGTCCAAATGTCACACACATCCATGCCCGTGGGATTCCCACGGGTGACCCCCCTAGTTTATTATGTTATTGCAGAAAAATATATTCTTCAAGACAGTGTTAATGCATAATATCAATAATGAAGATAACCAATCAGATCCTACTTGCTCACTTGTACCTTTCATCTGTTTCATCTGCCTATAGGTACTTTTTGCAATTCTCTGTCAAACAAATCTACTATCCTTAATTTCCCTTTAATCGTAAACTGTTTTACAGATCATCTACTGCCCTAGTTAAAAAAAAAAATTCTAGCTTTCTTTCCTCTTATTTCCATCAAGCCTGTTTTTCCTGGTAATTTCACAGTGAAACTTTAGCCAATACGCAAAAGACCCTTTGGTTATCAACATTTATCCAATGTACATCAGATTATCTCAAAGTCCTACAACCCTTAAGTATAGTCTACGACTAATTAGCTGCAACGCACCTGATACCATCATATATCAGGAGCAAAGTGGAGCCTGGTTAGGGCTCGGATGGGAGGCCTCCATGCAAAGATGGATGCTGTACACATGTATTGCAGCATAACTTAGCAGTGTGCTCACCGTCGAGCTGTCTCATCCTGGATTTGCTCCCCCATTATGTCAAATGCCACTAAAACTACCATCCTAGTGCGGTGCCAGCAAGTGGGCACTGCATCTCAGAGCACACCTTCCTTTGAATGTGTATATAAAGCTGGCTGTCCTGTCTGATAACAGGACAGCTGGCTTTATGGCTCCCAATCAAAGGATGGCATGCCCACGATATCTCTCCATAGAGTAAGCCGTTGTGTGCTGCTGCCCTGCCTTAAGTCCCCTGCTTAGACATGCATGGTGTATGTAAGACTATGTAATTTCTAAAGCAATGTGGATGTTAAGGCGGATTAGGCTAATGATAGGAACGAAATTCATGCAAAGAAGGAAAGACAAATCAAATAAACCGGATGTGGATATAGCAAAAGGCACGATGGGCCAAATAGCCTCCTCCTTTTCCTTCTGTTAAATATGATCAAACAGACATGAAAGCATAGTGATCTAGAAATTTATAGCTGTGCAATAAACCTCTTTAATAACTAAAACGGC
Organism: Myxine glutinosa; assembly: GCF_964187855.1. NCBI lineage: Eukaryota > Metazoa > Chordata > Myxini > Myxiniformes > Myxinidae > Myxine > Myxine glutinosa. The sequence goes on from NC_136265.1 coordinate 147,471,620, forward strand.
ACTCAGTAGACAGCATACCTCCGCTAGGTGAACAGTTTACCATTTGTATCCCAGAGTAGACCAGAAAATCACAATACAGAATCACATTTAATCAAAATCATCCGTCCACAACTTTTTGAGATGTCCTGCTTTGTATCGTTTTGGCCCTATCTCCCAATGGTGAAGAATCACATTAAAAAAATTATACTAGCCGGATCCGGATCCGGATCTTCACATACAATGAATCGATTCGTCCTTGTCACACACACAACATGTGCACCAAGTTTCGTCCAAATCCATCCACAACTTTTTGACATCTCCTGCTATATGTTGGTTTTTGGCCCTATCTCCCAATGGTGAAGAATCACTTAAAAAATTAAATCATTTTCATATCCGAATCCATATTCAGATCTTCATCAAAATTGAATCGAATCGTCCTTGTCACACACCCAACCGGTCCACCAAGTTTCGTCCGAATCCGTCAACAATTTTTTGAGATATCCTGCAATGTATCGTTTTTGGTCCTATCTCCCAATGGTGAAGAATCACTTTAAAAATTAAATAATTTTCATATCAGAATCTATATTCAGATCTTCATCAAAATCGAATCGAATCGTCCTTGTTAGACACCCAACCGGCCCACCAAGTTTCGTCCGAATCCGTCCACAATTTTTTGAGATATTTGGTTCACAAACGGACAGACAGAGAAACGGACAAACAGACAGACAGGAGTGAAACATAACCTCCATCCACCTTTGGTGACGGAGGTAGTAGTAATAATAATAATAAATAATAATAATAATAATAATAATAATAATGATAATAAAAAATTAAATAATTATTTAATTACTAGAAAGTGCTTCTCGTTTTTCTGTTTTCGTTTTTCGTTTGTTTCTCGTTTTTGGTGTCTTATTTGAAAGGCGTAATCTGCTCACTCAATAATTACCTTCGCAAGCATCTGTCCACTCGGATCGACCGGTGGTTGCACCTGTATCATGGTGACGAAGTTGCTCGTGTAATTCACTGAAGCCCCATGGTCTCTCTGTTTGCCATCGCAGGCGGCGGTCTTGTTCAGCACGGACTGCACCGATTGCCGATTAGAAGAGCCCGGCATCCTATTGTTATTCAGCAAGTCAGACATTGTAGCCGTTGAAAGATGTCCATTTGCTTTGCAGCTGATCAATTGGAGTGCTCGAGCTTGACGTTGAGGTTTGTCGTGGAATTCTTGCGGATTGGGAGAAACTTCCCTTTGAGGCCGTTGCCTCGAAAGTCTCATTTGGTCTGTGGATACATGATCGAACAACGGGGCCTTCTTATTGTCGCTCTTTCCTATGGGGTCTTCTTTTGTCGAACGATCTTGCAATTTCGTTGTTGCACGGCCAATGCCCAAACGTACATGTGGCTTCAAAGATTCTCCATCTGATTGTTGAAAAGATGAGCAGCTTGTGTCCAGTTTGGTAAGGTTGTTTGTCGATGAAAACTGATCGAGCATTTTACATTTGGAAGTCGTGAAATCTTTCTTTGGGATCCCCAAATTCGGGCTTTCATACACTGGTCGATGTTTTGAGATGGGATTGGTTTTCTCTCCGGAAGAAGAGCAAAGCGTTGATGTAGCTGTAAGGTTACTCGTTGGAGGATACCTTTTTGTAGATGATTTGGTCACATCTGTGGCAATTATTTCTTGTACTCCAATTATTTTTCCATCCTGGCTCTCACGCGATTGTTGAGGTCTCCCGAGCAGCCGCCGAACCACCATCATGCGTGAAGATGTCTTCGTCGCATGAACATCTTCCAAACTTTGGCTCGTGTCAGACCTTCGGCAGGGTCTCAACCACGTTTCCTCTTCGACCGCGTGCCTTTCGGTGCTCGGACTCCCTAGATAACCTGAAGTTTCCTCGCCTGACATTTCCGAGGAACCCGATGAGTACGTGCTGCGGAGAAATTCTTGACAAGAGTAGCAGGTCTTCACACCTGAACCAAAATTCTGTTCCCTCTGCATGTGACCTGGAATATCAGCCGACGATTTCCTGAAGAAACGATGTCTTCTGTCCCTTTGGTGTGACCAATTTGACAAGGGCTGAGTAGAAGGGGAGCATGGAGATCCGATTGAAGCTTTCCTTGTGACGACGTGGTCCAGAGTAATTTCATTTCCAACTGACAGCAATGAAGTCTCTATACAAAAAAGGAAATACAAGAAAAATAAACGTTTACATTTGTTCTGAAAAATGTTCCCTCAGTTAACTCACCCATATCCACAACTCCCTCATTTTAACGGTACCAAATCCCATAAGGAACTTCAATTCAGGAAGACGCCATTAGGCCAATCAATCCTGCACAATCCTGCCAACATTGTTTCTAGGTACCTGTCCAATTTTGGTTTGAATTCATCCACTGTCTCTACTGCCACCACTTTTCAATGGAGATAATTCCATGCATTAACTACTCTGAGTGAAACACCCCTGCCTCAACATCATCTTAACTCTGCTCTTCTTTACTCTTAAGCTGTGGTTCCTGGTCCCATCACCGTAAATCTTATTTTATTCTGTGATTTCTGAGAAACTAATTGAATTATCCTAATTTATTGTAAAAAAAAAATAACCACACCGCAGATTCAGTAAAGTCATTGGGGTTAGAGATCCCCAATTTGTTACAAGTGTCATCGGTGTCTTGTAAGCTCATGATGTGGTGTGCCACAGATACATGATGTGGCCTGTGGTGTTGGAGCAGTACTTGGTGTTGGAGCCTCAGTGGTCCACGAAGGAGACGACAAGGCACGGTGCGTAGACGGCAGGCAACAGTGAGAATATGGCAGTTGAGGTTGTTTCGATGTCTGTAAACCTCCAGACATCCCGAGGATTCTGGCCAAAGGCACGCCGCGAGACGGTTGCGTTTGCCTGGCTTGTCGTAGAACATCAGCCAACCATCTTCTCTTTTGCCATGCTTCCTCAACCCTCTGTAAGTAAAACATTTTGCAGTGCAGGTTATAAGGTTTAGACTATATATACAGGTGGAGACCAAGGTTGCTGAAATTGATGGTTGTGCGTTGGTTGAAGCAATTGTTTACCTGCGTCAGGCAGTATACGTTGTTTAGGTGAAAAGTGGCTTCTGAAGAATCCTGCGTTCCTAGCACTTCTCGTATCGCTTGCTTCGAAGCCATTGCCTCGATTTCAAGCCGCAGGAATAGCGTAGCGTAAAGAGCCATGGTGGCATTGGCATAGGTCCTGAAGTGAACTAACCATGAACAGGTAGAAACGGCAGTTCATCCGTTAGACTTAAAATCAATAAATTCACATCGATCTGAATTTCTTCAAAGCGTAACATGTTCGCCTCAAAAATGGGAGGGTGATTCAAATTAGACCTGGAATTTTGTTGGGATAAGGAAAGAAATGTATGCAACAGAGACACTTAACATCCTCTCAGGCTGTCATAGGGGATACCATTGATTTGATGCTTTCACAGGTTCAAGCACCATGCACTGCCATAGAACATGCTACAATATATTCATACATGTAGTCCATTTGATATAACAGATTGTTAATATGAAGTTTGTTTACATTCAGGGGTAATCATTTTATTCAACAACTATCACTGTACGTAAAGCTTAGTGAACAACAAAAGTCCAGACCGAGTTTGAAGGACCCTCATATATCACTGTTGATAGTTTATTGTGAAGGAACAGATTAAGCATAAGTCACATACGGATCTCAAACAAGAGCAGCGGTAGGGTGAGGTAGGTTGAGCCATATCCACCAGAGCTGGGAAGTCGGCAAAGTAACTCAGAGGGTGGCAGCAGAAGGAGGAAGCTAACATCTTCTCCCAGTTCAAAAACCTCTGAAGTGTAAAGATGATAGCCTTGTATCTGCAGCGCCAAATAAACCACATTTCATCATCATCATCGTTTTACGACCGTTTCCATACTTGCATGTGTTAGTCATGATTCACCTAATGACCGCTTCGCCAAAAGGCATTTTTGAGGCCTGTTTTTTGTGGCCGGATGCCCTTCCTGATGCCACCACAGAATCATCTGTGGACCTAGCCTTTGTCTAAAGAGACAAACCCTGCAAGGCAGCAGGGGGATGCGTTTCCTTCTCCGAGGTGGATTTCCAGACATTTAGCCAGTGCATTCAAGAGCACTGTTGCCATGCACACTACACCTCCAGGGTACCAACCTACTCCGGCATCCTCCAGACATTTAGCCAGTGCCCTCAAGAGCACTGTTGCCATGCACACCACACCTCCAGGGTACCAACCTACTCCGACGTCCTCCAGACATTTAGCCAGTGCCTTCAAGAGCACTGTTGCCATGCACACTACACCTCCAGGGTACCAACCTACTCCGGCATCCTCCAGACATTTAGCCTGTGCCCTCAAGAGTACTGTTGACATGCACACTACACCTCCAGGGTACCAACCTACTCCGGCGTCCTCCAGACATTTAGCCTGTGCCCTCAAGAGCACTGTTGCCATGCACACTACACCTCCAGGGTACCAACCTACTCCGACGTCCTCCAGACATTTAGCCTGTGCCCTCAAGAGCACTGTGGCCATGCACACTACACCTCCAGGGTACCAACCTACTCCGGCATCCTCCAGACATTTAGCCAGTGCCCTCAAGAGCACTGTTGCCATGGTGCACCACTTATAGGTAGTCTGAAAGTCTTGGCAAGGGTATAGGCCATGTACCGGAAGGACGGGCTTACACACTCCATCTTGTTTTCGCTCGCAGAGCTATCCGGCAGTCGTAGCTAAAAGTAATGATTGGTAAGCTACATCGCACCTTACTACATACATCACTAGACGTGTACACTTGCCCTGTGAAAAAGAAATGAAACACAAGCACCACATTTGATGTTTAAAATTTTTAGACCTTTCTTCTATCCATTAGAATTGATATGATAACTAAAAATTAGAATCTGTCATCCACCAGGATTCATCAATGTGTGTGCCGTCCCTCAGATGGCGGTTAAACTGGGCATCCCATCTGCCAGCATTAGTTGATGGACGTTGAAGATTCTACGGTGTCATTTGCGAAGAGTAGGCGAGATATCGGCGGCACCATGAACAAGTTACCATGAACTCTGACTTCCTGAGTCGGAGTGGCGACCCGACCAGGATTGTAGCCTCGTAACTGCTTTGGCAGCACCAATGCTCTGCATAGGGCATGTGACATGATGATGAGGACAACTACAACAGCGATCTCATAGTGCAGTTACCAAACAGGAATTTGAATTGTACCAAATTTACAAATCTGAGTGCAGTTACCTAACCTTTACAAATGATGCATCTTTTAATGTGAAATGTCAAAATTATCTCGATGTGAAATGTGACCTTTGCTATGAAAGGTTTAACTGTAATGTCAAACCATCATTGATGAAGAGCTGATGTTTCGGGCGTTAACCCTTCACCTATCTCCGATGAAGGGCTAATGCCCGAAAAATCAGCTTCTTGCTTCCCACGTGCAGTTAGCATAAAGTACCTCTATCAGCATCCTGTTGATTTCGTGCATTGTTCTACCTGTCCGCCATCTACCTAACTTCTGAAAGTCCAGAATTTTCTCCCTTTAAGATGGGTGTGGCATGTGAAACTTGTATGCAATTTGCTAGAAACATGTTATGTACCATGTGTTGTGTTGTGCCTTGACCGATTGGAAAATATACAGGGGCTGGAGCTCAGCCTCGTGAGAAATCAGGGGGTGGAAAAGTCTTGGTAATGTCTGCCAATGTACACAGGCTGTGTTGTGCAAGACAAAACTGTCACACAACCCCCAAGAGATCCACTCTATGCAATGTGTTGGCCATTATATGCCCACCTTTTGGGGACAGAATCACTCAATACTTGTTCTGTGTGCAAGTATAAAGAGGCCTGTATGATTGAATAAGTTAGGAATACCTTTAAGGATATCCTGTCCAGGCCACACTAGGCACGAAGACAATTTATTCAGGGTTCCGGCAATATCTCGCCCTGCAATTTCAATTTACTATTTGAGTTTTGTCATCAAATTCCCCACAACGCTTTATTATGAGAATATGGAGAAGGCAAATTAATAATTTGGTCAAAAGGTCAAAGGTCAGCATCACATAAAATCAATTTTATCCAATTTACCTGAAATGTCAATTTACTATTTGAGTTTTGTCATCAAATTCTCAGTAAAGCTTTATTATGACAATATGGAGAAGGCAAATTAATAATTTGGTCAAAAGGTCAAAGGTCAGCATCACATAAAATGGGTCACAAAGGTCAGCATCACATAAAATCAATTTTCTTCCAATTTACCTGCAATTTCAATTTACTATTTGAGTTTTGTCATCAAATTCCCCACAACGCTTTATTATGAGAATATGGAGAAGGCAAATTAATAATTTGGTCAAAAGGTCAAAGGTCAGCATCACGTAAAATCAATTTTCATCCAATTTACCTGAAATTTCAATTTACTATTTGAGTTTTGTCATCAAATTCTCAGCGAAGCTTTATTATGAGAATATGGAGAAGGCAAATTAATAATTTGGTCAAAAGGTCAAAGGTCAGCATCACATAAAATTGTAAATTTCATCCGATTGAGCTGAAATTTCAAGAATTTGCTAATTGTGTCAATGAATTGGTTCACCAATCAAAAGTGAGAAGCTGATTGTTTTTTTTTAAGTCAAAAGGTCAAGGTTGCGTAAATTCACCAATTTTCACCCGATTGAGCAGAAACCTAAAGAATTTGCATGTTGTGTCACTGAATTGGTTCACTAATCAAAGGCTAGAAGCTGATTATTATTTTTTTCGATCTAAAGCTCAAAGGTCAAGGCTGCATAAAATCATCAATTTATATATAGATTTTCATCAAAACATTTTTCATTATTTTGCGCATACAGAAGAAGAAGACGTCTGAATACAAATGGACGCGGACGGGCTTTGCATTTTCAGATGCTTTCTAGTTCTGTGTTTTCTTCATTTTCGAGCACATACGTTAGGTACAATTAGATTTCGCAAAGGATTGAAGACAGGAAGGGAGTAAACGCAGTACCAATACGAAAGGAATGTATAATTATTTACAAACAACATCCTCTGAATTGGCATTCTTCCCACCCACATTCCTAGGTCATTAAGGACCCATACTGTAGGGGTCAAGGAATTTAAGACAAGATTGTATTTTAGGAGCATTACCTCCATGATGTTACTATCATGTGTTTTAAATCTTTTTGAACATTCATCATCTGAGCCTCATAGTGGAGCTTGTCCATAAATTCCGATCGGATGTAGCGCGCTGTTACAAAGCATTGGTGCCGGCGACGGCTCGTTTACCCTTCACGAAGGATACCTTGGGATCTTTAACATCCACCAACTAATGTCTGCAGATGGGACGCCAGGTTTAACGTCCACCTGAGGGACGACACACACATTGATGACTAATCCTGCCTGCGAAACACCGGAATGACAGTTTATAGTTGAGCGGAGATTCAAACCCAGGCTAGATGGTGTATAGTTGTGTGCGTATACATCTAGGCCATCCTGCCAGCCTGTCCATAAATACATACAGTGCATCTATTTATTCTCTATGTATGTCTGACTCTGTATATACCTCCATTTGATCTGCCATGATTACTATTATCTATATATTATATATTATCTATACACATTATCTGCCATGATCTTTCCTGGGAAACCACATTTCCAAGCAGGCCTCCAAAGCCAGTCGCCGACTGTGCATCCTCCATCGTGCGAAGTCCTTCCTTGGCACACCTGAGCTGCTCACCACATACAAGGCTTTCATCCGCAGCTCAATGGAGTACTGCTCTCCCCTCTGGGCCGGTGCTCCTGCCTCACACCTAGCTCGGCTTCACGCTGTTGAAACCAAAGCTTTTAGAATCATTGGAATCTCCCGTGATGAAGCTGATTCTGAGGGCCTTTCACTCACTCACCGCAGGCAGGAAGGTGGTCTTTCCGTCTTCTACCGACTCCTCTCTGGCATAGCTCCCCCAGTTCTCTCTGGGCTCTGTCCCCCAAATATTCCTATAGGTCGCACAAGATCTGCCAGCAACCCTCTTCTGGTTAAACTGCCAAAATCAAGACTCTCTGCTCACCTTCACTCCTTCATTCCTCTTTTATCCCTCACTCTCTTCAAACCACTCCTCCCTCCAGGTCTTTAAAACAGCTGTTCACCACCATGTCTTATCTTCTCCCATCCAAAACCTTGATCTTTTCTATCCCCATTAATCCACCCCAAATCTGCCTCCTTCAATTTCCGTTTTCTTTCCTGAAATTCCTGGTCGTGTCCATCTTGTTTATCCTGTGCACCCTGTCCTAGCCCTCTCTCTTCCACAGATCTCCTGATGTCTCTATTCTCTACTGTTCTTGTACTTCGCTCTCTCTCCCCCTCTTGTCTCCCGCTCCCTTTATTATATGTTCTATCTATTAGCTCTTACACGAGCCTCGACATGGTATACAAATTTTTTTTTTTTGTGGAATGGTTCAACTCGTGTATCCATTTTCTCTGTTCCTCATATATAGTGAATTTAACTGCCATCATGCCCTTTACCTGGCTGTCCAGCAACAAAGAGCCACGTCATTGCAGCAAAGGCCTTTTGTGATCTGTGGTTCTCACCTAACGTGTAAATGTCCCAACACGGATCTCCACAACTGGTACGTCCTCACTCCTGCACCTTGTAAATGACTAACTTTCCATCCAGCCTCTTCTGTTTGTGGGGGGGGGGGGGGGGGGGGGGAGGGGGAGAGAGAGGGAAGCACAACAACAGTGGAGAACAAGTAGCCACGTCGGTAGATCTGTCGTTAGATCGTCGGTAGACACGGTATAAAGCAAATGAACACTACTAGGAATTTCAGGAAAGAAGTTGGGGATTTAAAGAGGCGGATTTGGGGTGTTTTAGAAGGAAATTATAATAATACTAATTATTATTATTATTATTTGTATTTAAAACGTTAGACAAAGGGTAAGATGTTCAGGGTTCATCCTCTTCTGTTCTTCCTCTGCCACTCTTGGCCCCTCAGGCCTTGTTCTTGTCCAAGCCCAAATCTCTCTGGTTATTGTGATGGAGCAACCTCGATGCCACAAAATATGGCTCTTAGCCCAGGCCAACTGGCAGGGATTGCAATCCCATATGGCTCTCACAAAAGGATTGGGCTGCCAGCTCCACAGCATCCGATGTTAATTCTGCCTGGGAATACTTTCCCAAAAGCCTACTGTCAGGATTTTAATTCCATTCTTTTTTTTCTGTAGTAGTACTTACTAAATACCCATATACAACCTTGAAATAGCAAATGCGCATACAATCTGTCACAGTAACTTGTTATAAGGACATGTACTGCAACCGGAAACTTCCTGAATAGCAACTTCCTGGAAGTACAATGGTGAGATATACGTAGTGCATTACAAAGTTTACAATTATATTCTTCCTTCTGACAATATTACCAACGGTATACTGGTGGTTAATTTTACACTCGACCACCGACCATCATATCAACTACCACCCTCGTAAGTCACCTGGGATGATGGCACCTGCAGGCTGTGTAGTAACTCGCAAATTGCCACCCCCAGCTGTGACCGGAAGTCCATCCCACGTTCTTGCTGCTGAGCCCAACAACAGCAACTCCCGCAGCTTAATCCCTGCAACCACTGCCACTCCTCCCTGCCAGACACCACCACACATGATCGCTAACATATGTCCATCGATGGCATTTTCGTGTTAGAATGACAAATACTACAGGCAATGCCGGCCTCACCGCGAAACATTGTGGTTGAGACGGACACGTGCGTGGTGGAGCATGTTGGGTGCGGTTGTAGATGTTACTACATGCAGTTGATGCAATGAACTCCTCAGCTGCACTGAACCCACGTAGAGCCCGGGAGGTAACGGGCGTCTACTGTTCTCCACAAAGGTAACTTTGTCCTGCGACCAGAGAAAATAGCAAAACATCTGCCGGTGGGCATGTAATTACTTATCTTGCTGTATACCAAGTAATCCGTTCAGTGTACTAACTCTTCCATGAGCCTTGACTATGTATTAAAAAAACATATTCAGCCTGGTGGAGGTATGCGCACCATACCAAGTGCCGTTCTAGTCATATACGTACCTGTAGACATATACATTTTGCTCTCTGAAATTTGCTTTTGTTTGCTGAATATGATTATATGACATACTCTTGTCTAGCCTGTTTTGCCATTTGTCTGGATCTTACCATCCAATGACTAAACAGGTAATTCGATCTGAACACTGGGAAACCACACTCTTGTGGTCAAGTTGAAGCTTCCGATTGGCTGGGAGTGCAGGTTGGCTCAACCGAACAGTTTTTCCACATTAAAAAAGAAAATCCCATACAGCAACATGCAAAGTTTATTTTGGAGAGCTTGACCAATTTTGCTTCCACTGTGGAGAGGTGGTGAAATTTGTCTGGAGCTGAGTGCATTTCAAAGAGACCTGGTTTTGACTACCTGAAGGGTGGGCACAGGTACAAATGGGACGAAGACCAACAAGAAAGGTAATTGGGCTTCTGGACGATAATCTCTTCAGCAGCAAGAACTCTCATCAGTATGTTAGGTACCAGACTTATCACCAGGTATGCAGATATTGGACTCCATCCTCAACCTGTGCTGCAGGTCCACCATGAATTTCAAGGTGTTTAACCCAAAAACCTGAAAGATTCTCAGAAGATTGTTTAAGCATGTACAACATTAGAATGTCACTCGGTAGAGGGCATACCTCCACCAGGCTGAACGGTTTACGTTTTGTATACCACTGATAAACCGGATATGCAACAGGACCTGAACCAAAATAGAATCTGCTTTTTCTTGTAACCTACCCAACTCATCCACCAAGTTTGTTATAACTCGTCGACAACTTTTTGAAATATCTTGCGCTGTATATCGTTTTTGGCTCTATATCTGGTGAAAAAACACTTTAAAAATTCTCGTATCCAGATCCGGGTCTTCATCAAAATCGAATCAATTTGTCATTGTAACACACCAAACCTGTCACCAAATTTCGTCCGAATCAGTCAAAGTTTTGAGATATCCTTCTCACAGACAAACAGACAGACAGAGCTGCAAACACAACCTCCATTCTGCCATGATCTTTCCTGGGAAAACCACATTTCCAAGCTGGCCTCCAAAGGCAGTCGCCGACTGGGCATCCTCCGTCGTGCGAAGTCCTTCCTTGGCAACCTGAGCTCCTCACCACATACAAGGCTTTCATCCGCAGCTCAATGGAATACTGTTCTCCCCTATGGGCCGGTGCTCCTGCCTCACACCGAGCTCGGCTTCACGCTGTGGAAACCAAAGCGTTCAGAATGATTGGAATCTCCCGCGATGAAGCTAACTCCAAGGGCCTTTCACTTACCCACCGCAGGCAGGTTGGTGGTCTTTCCGTCTTCTACCGACTCCTCTCCGGCCTTGCCACCCCCAGCTCTCTCTGGGCTCTGTCCCCCAAATATTCCTACAGGTCGCACAAGATCTGCCTGCAACCCTCATATGGTTAAACGGCCAAAATCAAAACTCTCTGCTCACCTTCACTCCTTCATTCCTCTTTTCTCCCGCCTCTGGAACAAACTCCCTCACTCTCTTCAATCCCACTCCGCCCTCCAAGTCTTTAAAACAGCTGTTCACCACCATCTCTTATCTTCCCCCATCCAAAACCTTGATCTTTTCTACCCCTGCTAATTTCACCCCAAATCCACTTTTTTGAATTACCAACTTCTGTCCTGGAAGTCCTTGGTGTCCTTGTGTTTTATACTTCTCCCACCCCCCCCCCCTCCCTTTCCCACGCCCCCCCCCAAGCCCTCTCCCTCTCACACATCTCCCGATGTCCCGGCTCTCAAATGTGTTTGTGTGCTTCCCCTTCTCTCCCCATCTTGTCTACCGCTCCCTCTTTATATATATTTTGTTTGTCTGTTTGATTTTTTTTTGTGATAAATGTTAGCTCTTTCACGAGCCTCGATTCTGTATACAAAAGTAAAAAAATAAAAATTCACCTTTGGTGGTGGAGGAAACAATGGTCACTACTGAAGACTATCTTCAGTTTCAGGTCTCTACTGAAGACTACCAAATTTCCGTCCGAATCAGTTCTCAACTTTTTGAGATATCGTTCTCACAGACAAACAGACAGACAGAGGTGCAAACACAACCTCCGTTCACCTTTGGTGGTGGAGGTAACAATGGTCACTACTGAAGACTAGCTATCTTCAGTTTTGGACACTGATCAACAAAAAATGCCGTAATCTAATTCATCAAAAAGCAAGAAAATGAATGAAGTAATCAGTGACCCACGAGTGACAATTCTTACGAACGCCACTTCGTGTACACAAAGGAGTCATAATGGAGGAAGCTATGGACTGAAGTCGTGAAACCTTGAAATATGTGACGTGTAATTTGTACTTGTATCGTGGTATTCAAGTGCTCCAGAATCGATGGTTCTTCAATGAAGGACTTTCTCCGACTGCGGTAGTCCTTTAGCGCTTTCCAGCGCAGGCCCTGGGGTGCAGAGGGAAGGTCTCCGGTGGATGATTTTTGGTGATCGGCAGGAGTAGGGCAGGTCTTCAGGGGTTGAACTAGGTTTCGAAGCATCAAAAACAGTGTGTTCCCATGGTGGTCCTGCAGTAATTCACAGTATGGCCATCCCAGGTCCGGAAATCCCAAGGAATCCTGCCACGAACATGCACCATATTATCATCTACTAAATGGATATCTGTGTATCATCATTATAAAATAAACAAGTCTAATCTGTTATTCTGGTTGCTTCTGGATGTCCCGTCTGCTAGCAGTAGTTGGTGGACCTTCAACATCCCACGGTGCCTCGGGAAAAGTAAGCAAGGTATCCTCCGTACCCTCAACAAGTTACAAATTCCTACACCTTAAGTCGAATATCAGGCTTGACCAGCTGGTTCGTGACAGACTTCATTTAAAGACCTTCTCTGCCGACCCCACACGAAGGTTGGATTATTTGGGGCCATTAAATGTTGTAGTAGTAGTAGTAGTGGACGTCGACTAATTATTTTGTAACGTATGCCTATATCACTTGAGTAGTCAGGCCATGGATTTCATTTTGAGAGTATTGTTGTTTTGCGCTATTGTGGAGGCTGAAATAATTCTCCGTATTTATCAAGAAGTGTCCAAGACTCTTGGGTTTCTGTCACTCAAGCTCTTGGGTCAAACAATCTGCCATGATCTTTCCTGGGAAACCACATTTCCAAGCTCGCCTCCAAAGCCAGTCACCGACTGGGCATCCTCCGTCGCGTGAAGTCCTTCCTTGACACACCTGAGGTCCTCACCACATACAAGGCTTTCATCCACAGCTCAATGGAATACTGTTCCCCCCTCTGGGCCGGTGCTCCTGCCTCACACCTAGCTCGGCTTCACGCTGTTGAAACCAAAGCGTTCAGAATCATTGGAATCTCCCGCGATGAAGCTAACTCCGAGGGCCTTTCACTTACTTACCGCAGGCAGGTTGGTGGTCTTTCCGTCTTCTACCGACTCCTCTCTGGCCTTGCTCCCCCAGCTCTCTCTGGGCTCTGTCCCCCTAATATTCCTACAGGTCGCACAAGATCTGCCTGCAACCCTCTTATGGTTAAACAGCCAAAATCAACACTCTCTGCTCACTTTCACTCCTTCATTCCTCTTTTCTCCCGCCTCTGGAACAAACTCCCTCACTCTCTTCAATCCCACTCCTCCCCCAGTTCTTTAAAACTGCTGTTCACCACCATCTCTTATCTTCCCCCATCCAAAACCTTGATCTTTTCTACCCCCGGTAATTCACCCCAGACCCACTTTTCTGAAATACCGACTTCTTTCCTGGAATTCCTAGCTGTGTCCATGTGTTTTTTTTACCTCTCCCACCCCCCACTCCCCATTCCCGTGCCTCCCCCCCCCCAAGCCTTCTCCCTCCCACAGATCTCCCGATGTCCCTGCTCTCAAATGTTGTACTTGTGTGTTTCCCCCTCTCTCCCAATCTTGTCTCCCTCTCCCTTTATTTTGTCTTATGTGTCCATTTGTTTTTTTGTCATTAATGTTAGCTCTTTCACGAGCCCCGATCTTGTATACCAAAAAAAAAAGACTGCTTCTTGAAATGCCGATGCTCGCACACTTTCTTGGTTTTTTGTTGCACGCCTGACATGTTATGCGATGTGTGTAAGTCCCCGAAGAGGAAGAGGCTCTCAGCTCATCGTGAGATATCTTTCTTGAAGAGGAGGCGACCTATCGCCGGCATCCTACTAAATTCATTCCTCGCTGAATTAGTTATCAGTGTAATTTTGCATGCAACTATGGTAATGACATTGTTCCTTTGTAAATGGAGTAATTTCACAATGAATACTTTGTGTACTTTGTAATTATAGCAAATACTTCAGGATAAATAGGAATGAGCTTTACTAAAAATCTGTAGTGGATTATGGATGGAAGAATCTTGTTGAAAACTAAGTATTACATTTAAACATATATATATATATAAATAAATTAATGTTCACTTGGTAAGTACAAATGTACAAATGGTAAGTTTAAAGATGTTGAAAGCTTACAATTCTTTACTGGAGACGAATTGTCTAGCACAGAGAAAATGAATTGGTTAATATTCAATCTCTGCTTGCACGTCCATTGTGTCATCTCTGACCACAATCTGTAGTGAGACAAACGTATCTCGACTCAGCTCAAGCTCACGAATTCTGTTCCATTGTTCACATTGGAAAAGATAATGTTCTCGTCGGCAAATATCGGGCGAGCCCATCTTGCCAGGGCAAAGGTATTGTTCGGGGTCCGACAAGGTGTATTGACTCAGTGAATGGTATCATGCATGCTCGGACGAAGCATTGTTCAAGGTTTATTGAGTCATAAGTAGATGCTAAATGTCTCTCCCACCTCCCTGAGTTTTTTTTTTGTATACTGAATCGAGGCTCGTGAAAGAGCTAACATTTATTTCACAAACAAATCAACCAGACAAACAAAATATACAAAAAGAGGGAGCGGAAGACAAGATGGGGAGAGAAGGGGAAGCACACAACCACAACATTTGAGAGCAGGGAGAAGTGTGGGAGGGAGAGGGCTTGGGGGCAGGAGGCGTGGGAAGGGGAGGGGGGAGGGGGGGAGAGGTATAAAACACAAGGGGACCACAACGGAAACACAAACACAAGGGAAACGAGTTCATCGGCGAATATAAAACTGGTCTCTGCGACTTGAGTTTCAGAACAGGTCATAATGTTAATGCATGGCGCTGCGAACTGTTTCTCCGTGATCACGTGTTTCTATTTCCTTTTATGATGCTGTTATTCTGAGATCAATAAATTTGTGCTTTGAACCTTGAATTGTAGCATAATTCTTCCTCGGATGTCAAACAGGATATAGATAACATTTAAACTCTGCATGCTAAGCTCATTTTGATTGCATGTTGTCATTGTTCACGAATCCCTTGCAGAAAGCAGAAACATGTGTTGAAAACATTTGCTTATTAAAGTACTGAGCGTGCAGACTTAAGGGTTGTTGTCCTTGCGGAGATCTCTACCTATACTTAGATAGAACACTGCACCACCCTGGGATTTGTTTAATTCTTAATTCTGGAGAGGTTTCTCCCTCTCCAACGACAGGTTGATGGCCTCGCACCATCTACAACCTTTCTTCTGGTCGTACCCCTTCTGCCCTCAATGTTCTCTCCATGAGTCTATGGCCTTCCTCAGCTCTATCAGGTAACGTTCAATATTCTAATCTGAACGAGAACGGCACCCAACCGATATTACTCCACCCACATTATGACATCATCATAGATACTTGTACCAGGGTTCACTTAGATCCCTTCAGCCGTTCATAAGTTATCGTGGTAGCGAAATAATTGTAACTTAACATGACCTCTGATATTTGATCTCTTGACCCCAAAATCGAATCAGTTCATCTTTGCATCATAATATATAATTATCCCTAACAACAACAACAACAACAGGCATTTTAAGGCCATTTTCCCTGCTAGAGTGGGGGTTGGCCTTGCGGTCCCCATGACAATCTTCTCCATTTTGCCCTATTTTCTGCATCTCCCCTTGTTAACCCCCTTGCCCGCATTTCTTCTTCGACCATCTTTAGCCAAGTCTTTCTCGGTCTTCCCCGTCCTCTACTTCCTTCTACATTCATTTCCATCACTCTTCTCAACCAGTCACTTTCATCCTTCCTCAACACATGACCAAACCATCTCAACCTGTTCCTCTTCACAGCATCAATCACAGGCTCTATTCCCATCACCTTTCGCAATTCATCATTTGTCTTCCTCTCTCTCAACGATACTCCACACATCCATCGAACCATTCGCATTTCCACCCTTTCCAGCCTTCGTTGCTGCTCTACGTTCATTACCCATGTCTCGCTCCCATAAATCATAACACTTCTCACACATGCAGCATACACCTTTCCCTTCAGCTTCAATGACACTCCCCTCATCATCAGCACGCCACTCAGTTCCTGAAACTTCTTCCATGCACATTTCACTCGAGCAACCGTTGCCAAGTCTGATCCACCTTCTCCATTCAGCATGTCTCCGAGGTAACAAAATGTTTTCACACCTTCCAGCTTCACTCCGTCTCCAAGATCCAACTCAACATTTCCTCCATCTGCAGCTCCCTCTGTGCACACCTTACACTTGAATGTAGCTGCCACACTGGTTAATGACCCTCTCAAACCACTACATTTTTGATGAACCCACCCAGCGCACATTGTACATTGAATGGAGACACCCTTCCTGCACACAGCACATGGCCACTTCCCAGTTCTTTCCACCTCACCACATGCTTTACCACTTGCCATCACCTTCGTCTTTCGGATATTCACTTTCAGACCTTTTGTCTCCATACATTCCTTCCACTTGTTCATCTTCTCCTTCAGTCCATCCATACTTTCTGCAATCAACACCAGATCATCTGCATACAACAACTCCCACGGTAAACCCTCCTTTATGTTCCGAGCCAGCACCTCCATCACAGCTACAAATAGTAGTGGACTTAGTACCGACCCCTGATGCACTCCCACCTTCACCTCAAACTCACCACTGTTCCCGTCCTTCGTCCTTACAGCAGTGTGCGCTCTCTCATACATTGCCATCACTACTCTGATCAACCATTCCTCCACTCCTAACTTCCTCAATGCCCATGTCAATACTTTGCGTGGAACCCGATCGAATGCTTTCTCCAGATCAACAAACCCAAGAAACAACTTCTTCCTCTTCTCCATGTACTTCTTCTGCAACTGCCTCACAATGAAAAGCGCGTCTGTCGTTCCTCTTCCTGGCATAAATCCAAACTGCATTTCGTCGATCTTCACTTTCTTCCTTATCCTCCTCTCCAACACCCTTTCCAATACCTTCATTCCATGCTCCAATAACTTTATCGCTCGGTACGAGCCACACTCCAGAGGGTCACCTTTCCCCTTGTATAGAGGGACGAGGGTACTCAGTTCAAATCCACTGGAATGCGGCCTTCTTTCACCACCAGATTACAGATCTCTGTCATTCTCTTCACACCCCAATTTCCCGCTGCCTTCAACATATCTCCCACAACTCCCGTCGGCCCTCCCGCTTTTCTACCCTTCATTGCTTTTATCGCTTCCTCAAATTCCTTCTCGGTTATCTTCTCTGCCGGTCCTAAAACTGGGTTACTCTCTATGTTGCCATCCCATTCATATTGTTGGCATATAATTATCCCTAAGTTTGGTGAAAATCCCATGACTGGTTCACAAGTTAGCTCGGTAGCACAATTTTTATCTAACGGGACATCTGGCATTTGACCTTTGACCTCTTGACCCCAAAATCGAATCTGTTCATATTCACATCATTATACATACCTGCACCAAGTTTGACTTAGATCCCTTCAGCCATTCTCAAGTTATCGCGGTAAAGAAAACCTATCACAGACGGACGGACAGACAGCTGGACAACCCCCAAAAATACGAAGTCGCCGGTGGCATAAAAAAGAATTCCCTTGCTCCTGGAGACTTCACTCTTGACACAATGTTTAGTCTTCTTTACCATTCCCATCTGTTCCTTTTCTTTGTGATGCTGAGACAAGGTTAAAGGCCTATCAATAGTGTTCCGTGCACTGTCATATTTTTATTCACTAGGGGGCCATTGGGCCAAATTTTCATTTGTCTGCACGGCCTTGTAGCATACCTGCCTGCCGGACTCGGGGGAGGGGGGGGGTGTATTTTGGGGCCTCGGAATCTCTTGGGTGCTCGAGGACTGTTGGGTCTTCAGTCTTTTGGGTCCTCTGGGTCTTTTCGATCCTCTGCGTGTTTTGGGTCATTGGGGACTCTTGGGTCCTCTGGGTCTTTAGGGTCTTCGGGGTCTTAAGGATCTTAGGGGTCTTAAAGGGTCTTAAAGGGTCTTCAAAGGTCGAAGGGGTATCAGCAATCTAAAGAGTTAAAAGGTACATTTCAATAGTACGCAATACGTAATTAATCAATAGACGTACGTAATTAATAGACACCAAAAAGTATCACTCACACACACACACACACACACACACACACACACACACGCACGCACACACGCACGCACACACACACACACACACAACTCGTAATGTCCATATTATTCGTGTCAATCGCATCGCTAACTCCTAACATCCTTGTCATTCATGGAAGAGTACATTGATATCTGCTAATGTCATTAACCTACAATTCATATCCATTACAAGCTCCTCCATGAGCTTAAGATGCTGGAGAGCAAAATGGTCGATTCATGATTTGGGACTCGACTCGAAGTTTGGAAAACAGATTGCAGAGCTGCCTAAACATGTGTACTTTTGAACCGAGTATGGTACCAGTCGTACAACGGTTCAAGGCAATGCCAACATCTTTGGCAGAGTACACCTGACATCACGCCACACTTCTCATTGCACCTACTCAAAAACCCGCACCTGTAAAGCTGCAACAGCAGTCAGAAGTTTTTGCCTGGATTGTTGTGATGGTGTGGATGACGTGGTGGAAAAGACACGGTTTCTCATCCATTCCACATCGTCCCATGCACAGGAGACCTGCACATTGCGAGAGAAAGGTGCATTAATTAATATAATTCATTTTCTATGTTTTTAATTAATTTTTAATTTGTAGTTTTATTTATTTATTTGTTTATTTATTTATTTCATTAACCTCTGAAGCTTACACGGAGGATTTAACATCAGACGATGAGCTTACATGACTGAGGGAGAGAGGACAAGAGGAGAGGAGGAGGACAAGACAGGAGCTGGAAAATTATTACACACAGGTGGGAGTAAAGTGGAGGATTAGGGGGCAGGACGATGGATTTGAGTTGAGGAAAAGTCAGGACTTATTGAAGACAATTTGTAGTGGTGAAGAACATGACAAAGATCTATTGTAAGCAAAATGTAACAATTAACTGGAAAGCATCTGAAAATGCAAAGCCCGTCCGTGTCCGTTTGTATTCAGACGTCTTCTTCTTCTTACATATGGTGAAAATAATGAAAACAGTTTAAAACAAGAAAGAGCAATCAGAGATGGCAGACCCTCGCCAGGACGTGTTTTCAGTGTTTTTTTTAAAGGCTTTTGTGTTAAAACAAATATGGCGGCCGAACCACGTGACCGATAACGTCGTCATTATTTTATTTTTTTCTCCACCAATTTATCCCTAGATGACGCTCAATAAATTTCATCTTGATCGGATGAACTTTTGTACTTGTGTCGAATTATGACGACATAATGGAGGAACCTATGACATCATCATTAATATATTTTATTCCCCATGGAGAGTTCTCTACAATGAGCCATGTCTCAATATTTTCTATGCAGCGCTTTTGGAGATACAGAGGTGCAACATTTTTCAGTTTTTCCAAGATGGCGGCCATACCACGTGACGTATGACGTCATAATTATAATTTAAAAATCATACAGGTGGAGGTGCACCTATGGTGAAAATTTCTTGTCAATTGGACCAACGGTTGCAGAAAAAATCATATTTCTTCTGTGCGGACAAACAAACAAACAGACAAACAGACACACAAACAAACAAACGGACTCAAATGCAATACCGTCTTCTCAGGCGAGGGTAACAATAACGGCACTTGGTAGAGTGCGTACCTCTGCGAGGCTGAACAGTTTATGTTTTGTATCCACTGATAGGCCGGATCTGGATTCGGACTTGAACCAAAATCGAATCAGCTTGTTCTTGTCACAATACCAACTCATCCACCAAGTTTAGTCATACTCATCCATAACTTTTTGAAATATCATGTTACACATCAATTTTTACCCATATCTCAATGGTGAAGAATCACTTAATAATTAAATAATTCTCGTATCCGAATCCATACTCAGATCTGTACGAAAATCGAATCGAATCACCCTTGTCAGACACCCAACTTGGTCCACCAAGTTTCGTCCAAATCCGTCCATAACTTTTTGAGATATCCTGCTATGTATCGTTTTTGGCCCTATCTCTCAATGGTGAAGAATCACTTAATAATTAAATAATTATCGTATCCGAATCCATATTCAGATCTTTACGAAAATCGAATCGAATCGTCCTTGTCAGACACCCAACCGGCCCACCAAGTTTCGTCCAAATCCGTCCATAACTTTTTGAGATATCCTGCTATGTATCGTTTTTGGCTCTATCTCTCAATGGTGAAGAATCACTTTAAAAATTATACTAGCCGGACCCGAATCCGGATCTTCACCAAAATCGAATGATTTAGTCCTTGTCACATACGCCTCATCTCTGCCAAATTTCCTTTGAATCCGTCCAATACTTTTTGAGATATGTTGTTCACAGACAGGCAGACAAACAAACAGACAGTGGTGAAAACATAACCTCCACCTTCGGTGGCGGAGGTAAAAAGTACAAAATGAAAATTGATGATTTTTAGGTGATGCTGACCTATAACCTTTTGACCTTTCGATAAAATAATTAATTTGGCTTCTGCATATTATCATAATAAAGCTTTGGTGAAAATTTGATGACAAAACTCACATGATAAAAAAAAGTTACAGCCCAGACAGACACAGACAGACAGACACACAGAAGTGATTACAAAACCCATCTCCTGATATGCAGGGGACGGGCTAATTATCAAGATAGATCAGATGGTCCCTTATCCTATCAGGAAGCGATCTCTTCTCCCAACCCCAAACTTTTTTTTTTTTTTTTTGTATACTGAATCGAGGCTCGTGAAAGAGCTAACATTTATTTCACAAACAAATCAACCAGACAACCAAGATATACAAAAAAGAGGCCAAACTTGCTCCAAACATACTGGTCAGGACTAACGATAAAGGTGGATTATTATTAAATAATTATGCAGGGCGTCCACCCTGGGTCTGGGAGGTCAATGGTTCAAACCACAGACGAGTCATACCAAAGACTTCAATAATGGTCCGTGCTGCTTCCTTGCTTGAAAACTCAGCATTTGAAAAGGGCAAAGCATGGACAGTAGGGTGGTCCAAAAAACATCGATCTCTCCGATTTTGATGCTCTACGGGATTATTGTTAGAAATGGTCTAAAACATTCACCCACCAAATATTTTCGCTCAATTCCATCTAGAAACTCATACACACCAATTGAAATATGGCGTTTTTCACCAAATTTGGCTAAATGAGAACAATCCAATAGCAACCTAGGTGGAAAAAGTACATGCACTATTGTACTATAGCAACCTAGTACTTGCACTATTGTACTATAGCAACCTAGTACTTGCACTATTGTACTATAGCAACCTAGTACTTGCACTATTGTACTATAGCAACCCAGTACTTGCACTATTGTACTATAGCAACCCAGTACTTGCACTATTGTACTATAGCAACCTAGTACTTGCACTATTGTACTATAGCAACCTAGTACTTGCACTATTGTACTATAGCAACCCAGTACTTGCACTATTGTACTATAGCAACCTAGTACTTGCACTATTGTACTATAGCAACCCAGTACTTGCACTATTGTACTATAGCAACCCAGTACTTGCACTATTGTACTATAGCAACCTAGTACTTGCACTATTGTACTATAGCAACCCAGTACTTGCACTAATGTACTATAGCAACCTAGTACTTGCACTATTGTACTATAGCAACCCAGTACTTGCACTATTGTACTATAGCAACCTAGTACTTGCACTATTGTACTATAGCAACCTAGTACTTGCACTATTGTACTATAGCAACCTAGTACTTGCACTATTGTACTATAGCAACCTAGTACTTGCACTATTGTACTATAGCAACCTAGTACTTGCACTATTGTACTATAGCAACCTAGTACTTGCACTATTGTACTATAGCAACCTAGTACTTGCACTATTGTACTATAGCAACCTAGTACTTGCACTATTGTACTATAGCAACCTAGTACTTGCACTATTGTACTATAGCAACCTAGTACTTGCACTATTGTACTATAGCAACCTAGTACTTGCACTATTGTACTATAGCAACCCAGTACTTGCACTATTGTACTATAGCAACCCAGTACTTGCACTATTGTACTATAGCAACCTAGTACTTGCACTATTGTACTATAGCAACCTAGTACTTGCACTATTGTACTATAGCAACCCAGTACTTGCACTAATGTACTATAGCAACCTAGTACTTGCACTATTGTACTATAGCAACCTAGTACTTGCACTATTGTACTATAGCAACCTAGTACTTGCACTATTGTACTATAGCAACCTAGTACTTGCACTATTGTACTATAGCAACCCAGTACTTGCACTATTGTACTATAGCAACCTAGTACTTGCACTATTGTACGAAGCCATTTTGTGGTTCATGACATTTTGCATGCGCATTGCGCCTGTGAGTGTGAAATCATCATGGTCGAAACATGTTTGACAATGCTTGAAACATGTTTGAAACATGTTCATACATGTCTGACTCATGTTTCGACCATGAGGACTTCACAGGGGTATGTACCATCAATGACATTATTTAGGAAAAAAATATTTCTAAAGTCTTTGTAAG